>NC_080790.1:21781811-22051811 GCF_028018385.1 Neofelis nebulosa | reverse complement strand
TAGTTTCTTTTGGGGAATGGTATGAAAGGTAAGAGATTAGGTTACAGAGATGGGTAGGAATGATGATTGAGTGCCTTTAACTGCTTGTAAGTTATGTGGAATTAATCTGATATGCAGTAGAATCCATTGAAGCTTCTAGCAATAAAATATTGGGAAGTATAATCTGGTATCTGGATGTACGTAGGTTGGATTACAGGGGCAGAGAGTAGAGGCAGGAGAGAAGATAAAATGCTATTAAGAGTAAAGTAATTCATGAACAAAGTCATGAAGGAAAACTTAGTAGGACTTGGTGATGGATGGTGGAAGAGAGCCAGGAAGTCAAGGAGGTCTGGTATTAAGTGTTGCCTAGGAAAGATTCCATGAACAGAAATAAGACCTGTAGGGGAAGTTCTGAGTGTTTGAAGACTGCTGAGTTTCTGTTTATATATGTTAAGTTTGAAGTGGAGAAAGGCATCCTATAGAAACAGGCAACTGGAACTTCACAGAACCCACGAGAACTTTCAAGAAAGCTGACACAGTTTTTACTATTTAATTATATACAATAGTTGGGAAAAATGAAGCCTGCAAAATAGCTATTTGGGTTGCTGTTATGGTTATTGCCTGCTCTGTGTAGTAAGATCTTGAAGGAAAAGGTTTTGAGATCAGGAGTTTAAGCATGTAAATCTAAAATGATCATTTAAAAAAAATAAATACATAAATAAAAAAATAAGAAGAGAGATCATTTTAACCAGTTTCCAATAAATGGTTTAATGGATGCTTTGTTGAATTAAAAAAAAGGGGGGGGAGAAACACTGCTTTGGAGGCAGAAGTGAAGGAGAGGTTAGGTAAAGCTGTAGAAAAATTTTGAGGTAGAATAGAGATGATGAAGTAGTTCTTGATATATGACCTTGATCTAAGTAAAGCAAGAGGTTAGCTCATCTGCTAAGAGTGAAAGAAGAGCATTGGGAACTTGAACAGTGTGGGAAAGGTTTATGACTGGCTGCAGTTAATCTATTTAAGTGTCAATGCAAAACACTAAAAAAATGCTGAATGATGGAAGTAGGTGCACAAACAACCAACATGATTTCATGACATTTTATGACTAGCAATACTTAGTGGCTCTGATTTCAGGTGTAAAGAAAGCAGTTGGTCGGGTTATATGAGGTTGGATGAGTTTTTCTAGATTGCTAAGAGACAGTGTTGAAATACTTGGCTCTGGCTCAGAAAGGGTCAGAGAGAAAGAAAAGCAAGGGTAGGTAAAGGTATGGAGGCAATGAACAGAGATGCAAAAGGGGAAACGAAAGTGCTTAGAGAAGGTAGTTCCAGGTGATAATATAGATCCAAAGACTCACCAGGCAGTAGAAGGGAAGGTAATGTGGAGTAGTTCTAGGAACTGACACCTCAAGGTATAAGGTGAATCTATGTTGGGCATCATCTATGGATGATTCCTCTATCATTGAAGAGAAAATGGAGGCACACCAAGAGATAACTGGCCAGTGATCATGTGGTATATTGTAGCGTGGCAATTCAGAAGACAGTTCATAGGTTCGTTTTACTGTCATAAGCATTCAAACTGGAATAATATGGCATATTGTACAAAAATTTTAAATGTAGAAAAGCAGAATAATTATTATTACCCAACTCTTACTCTCCATGCAGTTTGATACATAATGTGGTCTTCCAGATTTCTAGCATATGTGTTTTTTTTCCTCCTCTCTTTTTGTCACTTAGTATATTGTGGACTTATTTCTAAATTAACGCATATTTATTTCTAACGTTTATTTATTTTTGAGACAATGCAAGAGACAGAGTGCAAGCAGCAGAGGGGCAGACAGAGGGAGACACAGAATCCGAAGCGGGCTCCAGGCTTTGAGCTGTCAGCCCAGAGCCAGACCTGGGGCTCGAACTCACAAACCGTGAGATCATGACCTGAGCCGAAGTCGGACGCTTAACCGACTGAGCCACTCAGGTGCCCCAACGCATATTTATTTCTAATAACTGCATGTATTCTTTTGGAAGGATGTACTACTTGTAATCTAATCTCTTCATGGATATTTCGATGTTTATAGTTGTTCTTTACTATAAATAATGCTGTAATGAACATTATTATGCATATTCTTGTACCCTTGTCTTATTACTTCCATAAAATAAACTTTTAGAAGTCCAATTACTGTATCAAAGGGCATGCACATTTGAAATTTTGATACATATTACCAAATTGTGCTCCAGGAAGGCTGTACTATTTATATTCTTGCTGATCAGGATATGAGAATGTGTTTTTATTTAACTCTTTTTTTTTTTTAATGTTTATTTTTGAGAGAGAGAGACAGAGACAGAGCGTGAGCAGGGGAGGGGCAGAGAGAGAGGGAGACACAGAATCCGCAGCAAGCTCCAGGCTCTGAGCTGTCAGCACAGAGCCCGATGCGAGGCTTGAACTCACAGACTGTGAGATCGTGACCTGAGCTGAAGTCGGACGCTCAACCAGCTGAGCCACCCAGGCGCCCCTACTTCACTCTTATTACCACTGGTTATTATTAATCTTTTCCATTATTTTAATTTGCACAAAAGGATATTTCCTTGTTTTTAATGTTCGTTTCTTTGCTGTTGAGGTTAAGTATTTTTTCATATGTTCACTGAGATTAGATCTACTTCAATGCTTTTGTGAGAAGTAGATGAGGAAGTCAAAAAGGTAATTTGAATAGAGTTGTGGGTTCAAAAGAGATGGTGCAGCTTTGACTTAGAGTGGCATTGCAGGACAGAGAAAGACCGATTGATTGTCCTATTCCACTGGGAAGCAGTGGACAAAAAGACTGCTCTTCCCTCCCCTATCAAAAAAGTGGAATTAGTTGGACTAATTTCTCAAATTTCAGTGAAATATTGAGTCTCCTAAGAATATTTAATTTACTTTTGAAAAAGCTAAACATTCCCATGGCTCAGTCTTGCTCCCACCCCACAGTTAACCTGCTTTTCTTAGTTTTCTGTGTATCCGTATGGTATTACAGTGTGAGAAGACAAATATCTATTCCATGCTCCCTCTTCTTACACAAAAGCAGTTTACTAAATATAGCATTCTGTACTTGCTTTCCTTCTACACTTTGTTTTCTTTATTTAACAAAATATCTTGGAGATCTTCCATGAGGTTTTTTTTGTTTTTTTTGTTTTTTAAGGAAAGCAATACTTGTGGAACTCCAGATTTCACTAAAACAATTTTAATTTAATGTTACCTAAATGTGTACAAACAGAACTGGGCATAACTTCCATGCCAACAAACTATACTACAAAATCATCAGAATTAAAGTCAACGTCAATATGACACAACTGTTTTGCCAAAACTAATTAGATACTCACAGCATGACTTAGGTAGTGACTGCTGAGGTATAGTTTCTTATGGCTTTAGCAAGCCTTTACACACTCATACCTTTGCCAATTCAGTTCTCCCACCACTTTGCTAGAATCCAACCCAGTCCTCCTCCGTTCTGCCTTTTCTTCATTCCATAGCACCATCCGCTTTCTGTAAGTGTTCTATCATAATGCTATATGATTTACCTATTTATTGTGTTTAGGTGTATTTCCCTCATGAGAATGTAAGGTTTTTTATGAAGTACAGATCTTCATTTTATTCACTGATACATTCCAAATACCCAGAACTGATCCTGGCACATAGCGGATAGCCAGATATTTGGTGAAGAAATGAGTGAATGAACAAATGAAGTCTGAGAACCACTTGTGAAGGATGTTGGAGCAATAGATAGTCATATAGGTCAAAAGATGGAGAGGAGAAGTAGGTTCAGTAAGGTCTAACCCTGGCTTAGATAGAAGGGAGGCCAGTGTGGCTGGTGGTGGAGTGGTTGGGAGAGGGTGAAGATGATGTGTGGTTGGTAGTGCTCTCTGGATCCTGGGGATGAGACTCAGAGGCAGTTATTGACAACCTTAGATAGGCCATTGTGTGCCCTCCATGGCAGCCCGTTAGATTCTGGGACACTTTCTCCTGGAATCAATGAGAGGGAAATACAAAATAGCTATTTTTCCATTCTCTCATTTACTACCTTAAAATAGCTTTTAGTTTTAGGGTGCCTGGGTGGCTCAGTCGGTTAAGTGTCCGACTCTTGATTTCGGCTCAGGTCATGATCTCACGGTTTGGGAGTTTGAGCTCCCGCATCGGGCTCTGTGCTGACAGCGTAGAGCCTGCTTGGGATTCTCTCTCTGCCCCTCTCCTACACATGCCCTCTCTCTCTCTCAAAGTAAATAAACTTAAGAAAAATAGCTTTTATTTTCTAGGTTTGTATAACGAAGGCATAGTCTTATTTCAGGGACAACAGAAGAACCACTGCACTGATTTCCTAAGATTGATACAACTAGAAAAATTTAAATGCCAGAAAGAGGAGGAGAACCATTGACTTACACGGGGATAATCAATCAAAGTAAATAGCTGATTGCATTCTTTTTGTTTGTAGAAAGTACCTAAAAGAGAGGTGGGGTTGTTTTCCCAGATGGGGCAGAGTAAGCTGCAGCACATGCTCACCTAGGTTCAGTGGTCTTGGCTTGAACTATGGCACAGACTAGAATATTTGCTTGGGGTGGCAGAGTTTTGTGATTAGAAGAATTTGATCAGTTCCAGCCTTCCAACCATGATGTTGTTGCAGCAGGGCCATTGCAGACTTCTCTTCAGGTGTACTATGCCATCAGTGTTGAATGATATGTCATTTCCATCTGGGGGTAGGAGGTGGGAAGGCTGATCATATGTGGCATTGTAAATTTTAGTTAACAAAATCTAAGCACAGTATAGTTTTAAGAATATTATTTATTGGGAAGATTCTTTTGTAAATATATCCTCTGCCTAGCCTGAGGGCAACTTCATGAGTGAGTTAAACTTAGAAGAGGGAATGATTTATTTAGATGGTGCTTTGGGAAAGTGGCAGTATAAGTGTATATAGTTTTACAAATTTCTAGTGCTTTCTCTTAGGCTGTTTTAGGATTCTCCCAGAAACTTTTCAGACTGGTAATGCCCTCAGGTCTCTTTTTGCTATCTTCCCTAGGATTTTCTTCCTTGAAGTTCACTGATTCATAGAATGGGTCTGGAAGAGACTTTAAAGCCTTTATTCTGGTTCTTCCCATAGTTGCCGCAAACCAAAACGGTCAGGTCTAGAGTTCCAACAGTCAAACATTCTGCCATCTGGACTCCGAGATCTCCTAGGCTGAGGCTGCTAGACTGCAGAGAAAGTGAACTGATTCATTTCTCTCCCTTCCTTTCCTCCCCTACTTCCCTCCCTTGCCTTGCTTCCTTTCTCCCTCCCCTGTATTTCTTTTCTTATGTTATCATCCCGTTTCCTTTCTTATTTCTAGGCCATGTAGTTCAGCCAGGGAAGGGTTAGTGAGATTAAGGTGTGAAGGAAATCCTCATGACCTGAGTGAGGTGGCAGAAGGAAGAACATCCTTTGATCTTGAGAAATGCTAATTATGCTCTCTTTTTCCTAGGATGCTCACAACTGTATTCCTGAGCTGGACAGTGAGACAGCAATGTTTTCTGTCTATGATGGACATGGAGGTAATGGTAGCAGATCATATTGGTGACATTCTTGAACCCTAGTTCTAGACTTCAGAGGGCAAGAACAGGTCCTTTGTTCTTTTCCTTTCCAAGGTTCTGGTTGTAAGATATCGTTTCCATTCCTAGTGCTGTTTTTCTCTATTCTGCCATTCTACCTTCCTAGCTGGATATTGTATTGGTTTATAATCTCACCAGACCTTGTTTTAATCTGAAAAGCCTCTTCCTATATTACAATTTATCTTTTTTCCACTGAGAATTAAGTATGCAGGTAAGAAAAGACAAAAGGTATATTAACATAGCCCTGAGAGAGTTGATGGTGAAATCCATTTTCTGGATCAGAACTTCCTAAACAGTTGTCTTTCAAATTGTATAAGTTAAAAGTGTAAGTTGTCTTTCAGTTGTATAAGGTATTCATTTCTTCAACCCTTGGGGTTCAGTCCAGTATGGCATGTAAATATTATATAACTTTATATGTGGAAAGCAGTGCTCTGGGTGACCTTACCTGTTTCCTAGGGGAGGAAGTTGCCTTGTACTGTGCCAAATATCTTCCTGATATCATCAAAGATCAGAAGGCCTACAAAGAAGGCAAGCTACAAAAGGTCTGTCTTATCGTAATGCTCCTTCTCTACTTCTGTAGTCTCTCCCTTATTTTCCAGTCCTGTGGTTTTTCCTTTCTTGTTGCCGGTAAGCTGCTGCTTACTGCATTTCTTTCTTTCTTTTTTTTTTTTTGTTTAACGTTTATTTATTTTTGAGACAGAGAGAGACAGAGCGTGAATGGGGGAGGGTCAGAGAGAGGGAGACACAGAATCTGAAACAGGCTCCAGACTCTGAGCTGTCAGCACAGAGTCCGACGCGGGGCTCGAACTCATGGACCGCGAGATCATGACCTGAGCTGAAGTCGGCCGCCCAACCGACTGAGCCACCCAGGCACCCCTGCTTACTGCATTTCTTAAAGAATTCTATACCCCCAAACAAGCTTATCCTCACTTGAGCCTTCTTAGAGTTGCCTCATTATTCCCAGGTCTCTGAACTGGTTTTTATTTATATGTGAGTGTCTCCTCATGTGGCAGATCACCCTGTAACTTGCATGCCATTTTTGTACCCAGATTGTATACAGGCAATTTATTTTGTACCTCCTGTACTTTTTCTGACACTTGCCTTATACTCTTTTGCTTATATCCAGGCATTAGAAGATGCCTTCTTGGCTATTGATGCCAAACTGACCACTGAGGAAGTCATAAAGGAGTTGGCACAGATTGCAGGGCGACCCACTGAGGATGAGGATGAAAAAGAAAAAGTAGCTGATGAAGATGATGGTGAGTGTTGCTGGGATCCCTTGTTTGAGAGGAAATCTGCATTTTATTTATTTATTTTTTTTTTTTTTGAGAATATTTATTTATTTATTTTTTTAATTATTATTTTTTTTTATTTTTGGGACAGAGACAGAGCATGAACGGGGGAGGGGCAGAGAGAGAGGGAGACACAGAATCGGAAACAGCCTCCAGGCTCCGAGCCATCAGCCCAGAGCCTGACGCGGGGCTCGAACTCACAGACCGTGAGATCGTGACCTGGCTGAAGTCGGACGCTTAACCGACTGCGCCACCCAGGCGCCCCGGAAATCTGCATTTTAAAGAACTCTTCTTTAATATATATTATTTCAGTGTCAATTCTAAGAGAGGATGACTTCATACAGACTTGGGGAGTCCCCACATTAGAGAACCTTATGTTCTGCTACACTACATGAGGTTATGAAGGGAGAAAAAATTAACCTTTGTGCCTAGTGTCCATAGTTGTAAGCATTTTATATATATTTTGTCATTGTGGTAGGGTCTCTCTGGTTCCTGTTAATGTTTATGTGACCTCTTTTTTCTAGACAGGAGTTGTCATTAGCCTCAGCAGCCAGTCCTTAAGCCTGGGCTGTAGGCCTAAGACTAGCATCGTGGGCTTCCTGGGTCCTCAGCCATAATGAGCTTTCTACTTATCAATCAAAAATAAGAGGTGATAAGAGAACTATAGTAACTAGTGTTCCTTTGACTAAGAAGAGGGTGAAACTCAAAGACTAAAGGAAGTCTATGCAGGCAGACGTTATCTGAGAAGAAACCAAAGGGGTCTTCTGAGACCCCAGGGAGTGGGGAAGTTGGAACTCAGGCCTGTAAAGGCTGGGAGGCAGGAAAAAGGACTGGTCCTATGAAGAGTCTGGTGTGGGGGTACTGATTCAGCCTCTTCCCTGCAGTGGACAATGAGGAAGCTGCGCTGCTGCATGAAGAGGCTACCATGACTATTGAAGAGCTGCTCACGCGCTACGGGCAGAACTGTCACAAGGGTGCTCCCCACAGCAAATCTGGAGCTGGGACAGGCGAGGAACCAGGGTCCCAAGGCCTCAATGGGGAAGCCGGACCTGAGGACCCATCTAGGGAAACTTCTTCAGAGGAAAATGGCCCCACAGCCAAGGCCCACACAGGCCTTTCCTCCAACTCAGAACGTGGGACTGAGGCAGGCCAAGGTGGCGAACCTGGCACTCCCACTGGTGAGGCTGGGCCTTCCTGCTCTTCAGCCTCTGACAAGCTGCCTCGAATTGCTAAGTCCAAGTTCTTTGAGGACAGTGAGGATGAGTCAGATGAGGCAGAGGAGGAAGAGGAAGACAGTGAGGTAAGGGCCAGTGGGAGCAGACAGATACTGAATTTGCAGAAAAGGCCTGTTGGGTTACCATACATAGCTTTCAACTCCTTTCCTTCTCTCTCTCTCTCTCTCTCTCTCTCTCTCTCTCTCTCTCTCTCTCTCTCTCTCTCTCTCTTTTTTTAAGTAATTGCTACACCCACCGTGGGGCTTAAACTCACAACCCCAAGATCAAGAGTTGCATGCTCTACTAAGCTTGGTGCCCACCATCTTCTCTTATTTTTACAGCAATCCCCAAGGCCTATATTCCAGGCTTTTCTTGAGTTCATTATCTCCACCAACATAGGAACCATTAGCCCTCTAACCTCTTCCTTTTTCGATACTATAACATACAGATCTAGTTCTAGCCTTTCAGAGTCTGTCTTTTATTATTATTATTATTATTATTATTATTATTATTATTATTTTATTATTTTTTTTTTAATGTTTATTTTTGAGAGAGAGAGGGAGAGACAGACATAGTGTGAGCAGGGGAAGGGTGGAGAGAGAGGGAGACGCAGAATCTGAAGCAGGCTCTAGGCTCTGAGCTGTCAGCACAGAACCCAGTGCAGGGCTCAAACTCACGAACCGTGAGATCATGACCTGAGCCGAAGTCGGATGCTTAACCGACTGAGCCACCCCAGGCGCCCCAGAGTCTGTCTCCAAGAGAGAACAGGAAGGTAGGGATTGTTACTTTAGATATTTGGATATTTCCTTCTCTGAGCCACTTATTTTCTGGCCATGTTGCCTGAAAGGTACTTTTGGCTGAGAGCCCTGGCCTTTTGCAGGACTTACTATTCGTGACTTCCGAACCCAGTTTAGGATATCAGTCATACCCATCTGGCCCTCTCCCCTCCCCTGGATTTTTCTATCATGATCATATAGTTGCATCTTTCATTGTTCTCAGAATCCGTGTTCAGGCCGGGCTCTTGGTTCTGAGTACAAGTTGGGGGGAGGGGGGCAGGGGGTCATCCCAGTCTCAGCAGCCTGGGACCATCCCTCTGGCAGGAATGCAGTGAGGAAGAGGATGGCTACAGCAGTGAAGAAGCAGAGAATGAGGAAGATGAGGATGACACTGAGGAGGCTGAAGAAGACGAGGAAGAAGAGGAGATGATGGTGCCTGGCATGGAAGGCAAAGAGGAGGTGTGTAGGGAAGGGGAGCAATGAGTCTGGAAAAGCCAAGAGGCAAATGTAATTCCCCTGATTGTCATTTGGTGACAGGGGATCTCCTTGCTGCCTTAGTACTGAAGTCCTGGTGATGCAGGGATTTATGCTACAAGTGGAACTAGGTCTTCAGGGTAAAATTAGCTCAGAAAAGAAAGAGAGCATGCTCTGGTCTTTGGAAAGATTACGTTCATGCCTCTCCTGTTTGTTAAAGCTCTCTTGGTGGTCCCAGTGAAGAGAAGAAAGCATAAGTGAACGGTTGGGGAGCACCAATGAGGAGCTTGTGTCCAGAAGCTCCCATGATGCTTCCTTTCTTCCTCTTAAGCCTGGCTCTGACAGCGGCACAACAGCGGTGGTGGCCCTGATACGAGGGAAGCAGTTGATTGTAGCCAATGCGGGAGACTCTCGTTGTGTGGTGTCTGAGGCTGGCAAAGCTTTAGACATGTCCTATGACCACAAACCAGAGGATGAAGTGGAGCTAGCACGCATCAAGAATGCTGGTGGCAAGGTCACCATGGATGGGCGAGTCAACGGGGGCCTCAACCTCTCCAGAGCCATTGGTAAGGGCCAGGAAAGCATGGGAAAGACTTCTGGGGTCTTACTCTCTCTTTCAGACTACCTAGTAGCAAACTTTAATCTTAATAGGCCCATGTACCTTGCCAAGTACTTTGGTATCTATTATTATCTCTGTCCTTAAAACATCTCCATGAGATAGGTAAGATAGCTGTCATTTTTGGATGATGAAAAAGGTGAGTGACCTACCTAAGGTTTAGCAACCTGAAAATAGGGCTGCAACTAGAAAAACTGGAACACAGTTTTTCATTCACTTAGATTATGGAACTTTGCCAAGAAGGGAAATGAATGGCAAGGCTTGACCAGCCCTAAGCACAGGTCTGTGGGGAGTGCCTAAACTACTCATCAACCAGCCGTTCCTTTACTTCAGGAGACCACTTCTACAAGAGAAATAAGAACTTGCCACCTGAGGAACAGATGATTTCAGCCCTTCCTGACATCAAGGTGCTGACTCTCACTGACGACCACGAATTCATGGTCATTGCCTGTGATGGCATATGGTGAGCACCAGCGGAATGCCCTAAAATTCCCTCTTTTATGCAGCATTACTTCTCTTACAGGTCTCTGAGCTGGTTTGGTTTGATCATCCCTCTAATGGCTGCATTCAGCACCTTTTCTCAAGCTGCTCTAGAATTAGAGCCTAGGCAGACACCTTGGTGTCAAAACCCCCAAGCCTAAGGCAGAGCTAAGGATATCTTTGTAGGTATTTGCATTGGCCCTGGGGGGCTATCACCTCTCTCTACACTCCTCTATTCTGCTTTGTTGGGACTAAAGAAGAGTATTGTTTTTGACCCCAGGAATGTGATGAGCAGCCAGGAAGTTATAGACTTTATTCAATCAAAGATCAGTCAGCGTGATGAAAATGGGGAGCTTCGGTTATTGTCATCCATTGTGGAAGAGGTGAGTCCCAGGGTGGAGGAGAAGAGGGTGTCTGGTCTGCATAGCCAAGGTTTTGTCTTTGGACCAGAGCTAAGACCAGAGCTGGTAATTAAGTATCCTTAATTACCGACTGATGCCAAACTCTGACTAGAAAGTTCCACCTTCCTTCATTTTCCTAACATATCCTCATGCCTCTTACGCTAGCAAGTGGCCTGTTTTGGGACATCCGTTGCCTGTTTCCCTCCTTCTGCTACCCTGTCTCAGCACAGTCAGCCCTCTTGTGGGGGCTTAGGTTCCTAGGAGGGTATTCAAACCCTGAAGCTGAGCTGCCCTGTCCCTTTTGTAGCTGCTGGATCAGTGCCTGGCACCAGATACTTCTGGGGACGGTACAGGGTGTGACAACATGACCTGCATCATCATTTGCTTCAAGCCCCGAAACACAGCAGAGCTTCAGCCAGAGAGTGGCAAGCGGAAACTGGAGGAGGTGCTCTCTTCTGAGGGGGCTGAAGAAAATGGCAACAGTGACAATAAGAAGAAAGTCAAGCGGGACTAACGGTTGTCCAGACCCCTGCCCACCTAGACTGTTTTCTGAGCCCTCTGGACCTGAGACTGAGTTTTGTCTTTTTCCTTTAGCCTTAGCAGTGGTTATGAGGTGTGCAGGGGGAGCTGGGTGGCTTTACTCAGCCCATTCCAAAGAGGGCTCTCCCTCCACACAGCAGCCTGGGAGCCTCTGCTGTCTTCCCTGGCCTTCTCCTTGCTCCTTGGGGCTCATCACCGGTTCTGTGCCTGTGCTCTGTTGTGTTGGAGGGAAGACTGGCGGTTCTGGTTTTTACTCTGTGAACTTTATTTAAGGACATTCTTTTTTATTGGCGGCTCCATGGCCCCCAGCCGCTTGCACCCGCTCTCTGTTGTACACTTTCAATCAACACTTTTTCAGACTAAAGGCCAAAACCTAATTGTGCCCGTGGTGTCCTTTTTTCAATACTGCTGTTCTGTCCGGCCCACCCAGAGTTCCCTGGGTGGGCCCCAGACTCGACCTTATTGATGGCTCTACCAAGCCCCTCTGCGTATTCGTGTGCGTGCCTGTATGTGCGCGCGCCCTCCACAGTGCATGTGCCCCACGTCCGTGTGTGTGTGTGTGTGTGTGTGTGTGTGTGTGTGTGTGTGTGTGTGTTCCTCCCTCCGTCCGTCCGTCCGTCCGTCCCAAGAATATGGGGCAGAGGGGGCCCAGGTATTGCAACTCCCTGAGCTGCTGGCAGGCTGGCGTAGCGTCATCGCTCATCCTCACCCCCTCCTGGTGTCAGGAATAGTTTACTAGCTACTACAGGGGGTGGTTAGGATAAGCCAGGCGGCAACCAAGACTGAAAGCAAGGCCGAGGCTTCTCCTGCCCTCCTCACCGGCCTGCTTTCTATCTGATCTGTGATTGGCTCGGCCGCTTTCTTTCGTCACAATCACTTCCTGGTCACGCTGTGGACGTTTTCGCCGCTTCTGCTTTCCACGGACTACGCGTCCCGTGTGACTCTGCGGCAGCGGAAGCGGAAGCGAGGACGGAGGTACCAGCTGGTCTCCGTAGGGGGGGGGTAGGGGGCTCCATGAATGGACGCGGCGGCGGCGGCGGGAGCGGCCTGAGCTGGGCGCCGGGGCCAGGGCCGGGGGCTGCCCGGGGCCCGCGCCGCTGCATGGGGGCGGCCCGCGGGCCCTGAAAGGAAGGGCGGGCGGGCCGGACTGGGAGGGGCGGGGCCGGGCGGCCGCAGGCCGGAGGCGCGTCGGGCTGGAGCCGGTCACGATGCCCCGAAGGAAGCAGAGCCACCCGCAGCCCGTGAAATGCGAGGGGGTCAAAGGTCAGGGGTCAGGGGCCGCAAGGGGGGGAGGAACGGGGGTGGGGTCAGTGGAGTGGGTTCAGGTCGGGGTAGAGGGGGACTCCTGAGGGATGGGGTGGGCGATCTGGACTCCTAGCTTCTACTAAGAGAACCCGAGAGGGTCTGAGAGTACGGGAAGTGCGGGCTGCCAGGGCTAGCTCCCGGGGTGCGGATGATGGGCACGGTTCCTGAGGGAGAATCTACAAGCCCCCTCCCCTCTTCAGTGGATACCGAAGACTCCCTCGACGAAGGACCCGGGGCCCTGGTATTGGAGAGTGACTTGCTACTAGGCCAGGATCTGGAGTTTGAGGAGGAAGAGGAAGAGGAAGAGGAGGAAGGTGACGGCAACAGCGACCAGCTCATGGGCTTCGAGAGAGACTCTGAAGGTGGGTTTGAGGGACTTGATTAAAGATTAGTGACCGCTGGAACCTCGGCCCTTCAGGATCCAGGTTAGGATTTAGTGCCAGTGAGCTAAACTCGAAACAGTGCCACAACCCAGGGATGATTTAGTTTAGATTTGAGCTGGATTTCATTTGCCCAGTTGTTCGATGAGCTCCATCACTTTGTTGAGGTGAAGTTTTGGGGCCTGGTACAAAGGCGGCATGAATAGCACAGTGGATGACAGAGCAACTGGTTAAAGTTAATGCCCTTTTAATAACCTTGTCCTTCTGCCTAGCACATTCCTTATGTGAAGTTCACTTGAAAAGGTTCAGCAAAACAACTTATTTCAAATTAAGTTATGTCTAATCTAACTCCTTTCACCTGCAGCATAAACCTTTTGTATTGAGGTTTTGGTCTCTATCCTCAAGTATTCTTGCATATTCCTTTCCCCTGTGATGTTAACATCACTCCACCCTAATTTGCTGCACCACTTACCCACTTAATGCTACCTATACTAAGGATGTTTCTGAACGTCATTCTGATTCATTGAGGGGAATCCATGTAAAAAATAATCCATCCTTTAGGGACATTACTTTGTTTTCACTTCTCTCCAGATTTTGCTTCACTCTTTTTATTTTATAATCAGCTCTGTACTAAAAAGGACCTTACTAAAACAGAGCTTAGAATAAGATGTCAGGCCTCTGCCTTGTGTACTTTTACTTTTTTTTTTTATCCCAAGAATCACCTAATTACATTCTTCGTTTCAGTCTGTGGTCCACTGTGAGCCTTTGATCCTTTTCCATGCAGTGGAATTAGGTACAGCTGTCATCACTAGGTTAGTCCAGGCTCAGAAGCAGATCATTCATATTGAACTTTCAGGATCACTGAAGTGAAGAGTGGGGCCAAACAAGTGGGGAGACACTAGTGAGAAAGCAAGTTTGGAGCCTGATTGTACTCCATGTTGATGTTTCTTCTCATGTTTGTCTTACCAGGAGACTCTCTGGGGGCCAGGCCTGGGCTTCCCTATGGGCTGAGCGATGACGAGTCTGGGGGCGGCCGGCCACTAAGTGCTGAGAGTGAAGTTGAGGAGCCAGCCAGGGGTCCAGGGGAGGCCAGGGGTGAGAGGCCAGGCCCAGCCTGCCAGCTGTGTGGGGGGCCGACAGGTGAGGGGCCGTGTTGTGGGGCAGGAGGGCCGGGTGGGGGGGCCCCGCTGCCCCCACGGCTATTATACTCATGCCGCCTCTGCGCCTTCGTGTCCCACTACTCGAGCCACCTGAAGCGGCACATGCAGACACACAGCGGGGAGAAGCCGTTCCGCTGTGGCCGCTGCCCCTACGCCTCAGCCCAGCTCGTCAACCTGACGCGACATACCCGCACCCACACTGGCGAGAAGCCCTACCGCTGTCCCCACTGCCCCTTTGCCTGCAGCAGCCTGGGCAACCTGAGGCGGCATCAGCGCACCCACGCGGGGCCCCCCACTCCTCCCTGCCCGACCTGTGGCTTCCGCTGCTGTGCTCCACGTCCAACCCGGCCTCCCAGTCCCACAGAGCAGGAGGGGGCAGTGCCCCGGCGACCTGAAGGTAAAAAGCCAGAGACCAAAAGAACCTGGGACATGGGTGGGTGGCTTTGGGGATACTTGGTTGGATTCATAGACCAGGCCTCATTGTCCCCACAGATGCTCTGCTGCTTCCAGATTTGAGCCTCCATGTGCCACCAGGTGGTGCCAGTTTCCTGCCAGACTGTGGGCAGCTGCGGGGTGAAGGAGAGGGTCTTTGTGGGACTGGATCAGAACCACTGCCAGAGCTCCTGTTCCCTTGGACCTGCCGGAACTGTGGACGAGAGCTGGAGGAGGGGGAGGGTGGTCGGCTGGGAGCTGCCATGTGTGGGCGCTGCATGCGAGGAGAAGCTGGAGGGGGTGCCAGTGGGGGGCCCCAGGGCCCCAGTGACAAAGGCTTTGCCTGTAGCCTCTGCCCCTTTGCCACTCATTATCCCAACCACCTGGCCCGGCATATGAAGACGCACAGTGGCGAGAAGCCCTTTCGTTGTGCCCGCTGTCCCTATGCCTCTGCTCATCTGGATAATCTGAAACGGCACCAGCGCGTCCACACAGGAGAGAAGCCCTACAAGTGCCCCCTCTGCCCTTATGCCTGTGGCAACCTGGCCAACCTCAAGCGTCACGGTCGCATCCACTCTGGGGACAAACCTTTTCGGTGTAGCCTTTGCAACTACAGCTGCAATCAGAGCATGAACCTCAAACGCCACATGCTGCGGCACACAGGCGAGAAGCCCTTCCGCTGTGCCACCTGCGCCTACACCACAGGCCACTGGGACAACTACAAACGCCACCAGAAGGTGCATGGCCATGGTGGGGCAGGAGGGCCTGGCCTCTCTGCCTCTGAGGGCTGGGCCCCACCGCACAGCCCCTCCTCTGTGTTGAGCCCTCGGGGTCCGACAGCTTTGAGTGCCGCTGGTAGCCGGGCTCTCCATACAGACTCACCCTGAACCAGGTCCTTCTCCCTCAGGGCCCTACGGATTAGCTCTGACTGTCCTGTACGTTTTATACAGATGGACCAGAAGCCACCTTCTACTTCCTCCCCCGCTGGCCAGGGGCTCCACAGACTAACCTAGGCGCTATATGGACCAGCCCAAACCCTGTGGGCGGGGGGCCCATATGGACCAGGGGGCCTTGCCTTGACTGATGCACTTCATGAGCTCAGTGAGAAGGGCCCTGTATTCACCTCCACTGCTCCCGGGGGCAGTAGAGGAACTGGCTGGGGGACTGCCCAGCCTCCCACCTGTTTATTTAACTTATTTCAGTGCTTTATAATAAAGGAAACACTAACAAAGCCATGTCTATGCTGAGTTGGCAGTGGCAAGCACAGCTCCGCCTCACCCTTAGCACAGCAATCTGTGCTGTGATGGGGGAGCAGGGGCAGTGAAGGGAAACAGAGGTAGGCAGCAATCAGGCTGAGTTTAATGATGGGGAGCTGGGCCAGATGATACACAGACCTCTGCCCATCCCCTTGGCCCATGGCCCCGAGAAGCCAGAAGCAGCCCCAGGGGAAGATGTAGTTCTTCCCCAAGGCAGGTAGCCATGGTCCCTTGGACTTTGTGCAAAATACTAAATGCTAATTTGGCATTACGGGCCGGCTTTGAAAAGAGAGAACAATCCTTTGTGCAGCCAGCCCGGGGAGTGGAAAGGAAGGTGGGTTAGGAAGCCCCTGGCCGAGAGAAGGGAAGGAAGGAAGAGACCCCCTGGCTTGGGGGATACAGGCACAGGGCAAGTTTCTGAACATTCCTCCGGGGCAGAGGGCAGACATCTGAGCACTGGAGATCACAGATCCTCATCTCCAATGCCCTCGAAGGCAAAATTGCCGTGGACATCACTGGCACTGGCATCTGTGCTGGGACTGCCAATCCCCCGCAAGCTCACGGCACTCAGCTTGCTCTGTAACAAAGGCAGGGTTGGCGTCAGAGGGCTCAAGCCTCCCTGAGCTTCCCCTACCAACACCAACCTCACCAACCCTCATGGGAAACTCACTGAGAGTTTGACCATGGACTCCCGGCTGGCATCGGGTGACTCCTGGGGAAGAGGAGGCAGAGGTGTCAGAGAGCTCACTGGGGAGGTATGGCAAGGCTAGGAGGTGGGGTACTGATCAGAAAGTGATACTTACAAGCAGGGGTGGAGACTTCACTGCTTGCTGGCTGTCTGAGCGTCTCAGGGTGCCCCCCACTCGCCGACGCAGCATCTGGGGATGGAGACATGAAACGCTGATAAGGGCAGAATCCCTTCGGAATCCCCATCACTTCCCCTCCCTCCCACCTAGGACAAAAGGCAGGGAGAGCATAACCACTCAGCTGCTTGGTCCACACCTCTCGCTTACCTTCCTGATGCTGCCACCAGATTTCTTCACCATCAGTTCATCTACCATAGACTGCAAGCAGATACTCATCATGATAGCCTGAGGGCAAGAAGAGAGCTCAGCCTGACTAGAGTGGTCATCCTGAGCCCAGCACCCCTAAGACAAGGGCTCCCACTCACATGGAGTCCTGGAAGCCCTAGACTTGGGTATTTAAGAGAGCGGTGCAATGGGCTCCAGAGGAGGCATGAGGGTGGGCTCACACCTGGGGGCTGGTGATGGTGACCCACTGTAGCCGGTCCTTGCTCATGAGGTATTCAAAAGCCAGTTCCAGGCGCACCTCACCCCGGCCCCGGCCTGGGCTGCTTGTGCCTCCACTGGGCAGTGGCACCTAGGAGAGAAAGGGGAGTTAGGCTGAGATCATTCTGACCAGTCTGCCTCCGTCCTTGACCCACCCATTCCTGAAGCTCAAGGCTTGCCAGAGCACCATCTCAAAGGCCTACCCCAACTCACAGAGGAGGTGACCCGCCAGCACCGCATGCGGGTGACCCGGAAGGAGCCTTCTCGGAGTTGCTGGCCAGGCAGGCGGAGCTGGAGGCTAAGCTCACTGTTGCCTGCACTCACTACCACGGGACAGTCCTTCTCTGGGAAGTCAGCCACACAGGCATCGAAGCGCAAGTAGCCATAGTGCCGCAGCGTCTGAGCCAGCCGCAGGAACTGAAACCCAGTCACCACAGGGGGCAGGTCAGGAAGGGAAGTGGGGCGAGTCAGAAAACAACCCCCCTTGAAATAAAACAGGGAAGCAGGCTTACCTCCTTCTTGGAGACCTTCTCTTGCAGAGATTTGAGCTGCCGGTGCTGCTCCTTGGTGACCAGAATCCACCCACGCTCAATGTCTGATACCGTCTATAGTAGAGACAAGGGGTGGAGGGGTTTGGGGCTCCCAATCAGAGGTCCAAGGAAAGTGTCCAATTACTTCTGTCCATCCTGACCCTTAGCAGTGACCTCTCTGCAGTGAGTCCTTGACTATATCAGCTTACAAAATAAGGAGACTAGATTGTGCCAGGTGCCCTGATAGTATTCTAGGAACTTCCCTGTAAACTGGGAGTAAAGACACGGAGTTTGCTTGGCAGAGTGAGACACCAGTATTCATTTCGGGGGAAGGGTTCTGAGGCAGCTCCAAGCTCACCTGAGCGTAAAGCAGGTTCAGGCCAACCCGGTTCTCCATGACATCGTCGTCATAGGCAGAGTCCCAGTAACTGTGAGGCCAAGGGGTGGAAAGGGGATAATGGGGCTAAGCTGGGGTAAGGCAAGAGAGGTAGAATAGAAAACAGGAGCAATCTGGAATTTGTGGGCAAATGGTGGTACAGTGGGAGGAAGCTAGGAAGGCCTGGTAGAAAACACCCAATGCTACTCCCTTGTCCAGGTTATTCTATCTCAGTACACAGCCCAGTAATCTAATCCAGCACCCTTCCCCCTCCTCCAAACCCAGCCCTGACCTCTTCCTTAGCACAATCTTATACTCTTGACTCCGAAGACTGGTGACAGATACATAAGGCAGCTCAAACTCTTGCAACTTCCGTACGACTGTGCGTTTAAAAAAAAAAAAAAAAAAAAGGAAAATGCCATGAGACTCAAGGGGAGAAAAGCCAAGAGAGAAACCGTAAGGAAATGTTACATTCTGGGAGGAATTAGGGGGGGCAAATTCACTACTAGATGCACAGGGAGGCAGTCAAGTCCACAGAAACTTACAAGAAAAGGTTCCATCCTCTTTCTCTCGAACTAGAAAGAGACTGAAGTATCCGATCAAGTCATCTGGAAGATCCAGCTTTGCAGCCACAGCCTTGGGAGAGGGAAGGAAGTACAGCTCATCATACTGGCTGGTTCCAATCACCCCGAAACCTGGGACCCTGAGGTGCCAGGAAGGAGGGGCAGTGCAGCACAAGTGCCTCACCTCTAGGACATCTTCAGTCTGATCTGAAGTTAGCACATTGACGAGAACTTTCTGCCCGTTGCTGAGCAGCACTTCCAAGGAAACTTCCTCTGTGGGGACCTGCTGTGTCTCCTGGTCGTGAATATACATGAGAATGGAGGCACTGCCTTGTTAATACCTGCCCAGTGTCTAGCTCTGACCCATCCTAAACTCTCTATTTCTAGATCCTTCTAGCATCTTTATTCTCAGTTGCTTAACTACAGGCTGAGTTTCCTTGATTTCATTAGTACAGTAGAACTCCTACCTCATAAAAAAAGGTGCCTGGATGACTCTCGTAGCCACTGCCTTAAAATGACATGGCCCTACAGAAAAGTCCTTCCCTTAAATCTTGGTGGCACCCAGAGCCTCACCTGTTGTGCCCGACGCAGAAAGCTATTGAAGGTCTCACTGCTCCCAAGCAGCGGGTCTTGCCGAACTGTGGGGACAAGAAGACGATGTTGCAGTAACTTTGGGCTCCCTCTTGACTCCCCCCAGTTCTTTTTTTGGTAGGTTTCCCCCCCTACCCCATTTCCTGGGCTGGTGATGGCCTGTCACATCCCCCAGCTGGCCTCACCTCACTCACTGTTTGCATAAATTCTTCACCTGCCCCACCCTTGGCTGCCATCTAGTTGAGTCCAGTCTATAGAACTAGGGAAATAACAATGATGTTAATCTAAAGCACGTCAGATACAAATTAAGCTCTCCCCACCAATCTGAACTGCTTTAAGACTATTTAACATTATGTTAGTATTTCCAAACTGTATTAGTATATTGACCAAATTGCTTTGTTAACACCTACAACATCCTTGTATGCTATTTACTTTTCTTAATTAAATAACAGATGAAACAAAAGGCTCCCCAGATCCAGAAAGTAATTCAGGACAGTCTACAGAACCAGCTGTTCTGAGTCTCTTCCCATAGTTCTCAACTGTTAGCTTAAAGTTCCCTCCAACCACTCACCGGCTTGCATGTACTTCTCTAACTGCTCTCTCCTCTGTTCTACCTCAGCAGGTGTCAGAGAGAAAAGCTTCTTTGGGGGAAATGCAGGAAGAACATTGGCCCCATACTCCTTCCGAAGCTATTTGGAGAAAGAGATACAACCCTTCACATAAACACAGCAAATGAGAAGAGGTAATCCACACTCACAATGTTCTCTTGGGCTCCCTTCCCTTAGTCCCTGCTCCCCCATTTAGCTTGGTCATCCAGGAAATAATTCCTGTGGTGAAGGTAGCATACCAACAGAGCTGTGTTCCTCTGTTCTAAATATAAGTTGTGTCCTATCTTACTATGTACAAGTCAGCCCCTCACAGTGTGGGTGCGGTTTGTATAGGTCTGGGGCCTGGGGAGCCCCCTAATTATTTAGCAAGACTGTTCATTGAACCCTCACAAGAAGCAAAGGGCTTTACAAGGAAAATTTATGTGCCTGGTTAAATATAGCCAAATATGTACACAAAATGTCTTAGAACTTAAAGGGACTTTGCAGAGCAACAAATCCATTTTTCAGTCTTAGAAACCAAGGCCCAAAGAAATTAGGTAACTTATTCAGGGTTGCACAGTTAGTTATCAGTGGAATCAGGACTCTGTACTGAGTTGAAAAGAGCTTGCAATCTGGTGAGGAGAACATAGAAACATTGCGTCACAGATACATAAGGATAACTGAACAGCTAGGCCCACTGAAAGTTGTTAAAGAGCACAGAAGGTATTGGTGAATGGTTTGTATGAGCAGGGAAAAGAATTTCAAGTTGCAGCTCAGATGACGGAAGGAATGTGCTTCAGCAGCAGAGGGGGGAGGTCGGTTTTTCCATGCACAGGCAAAGGCTGAAGTAAGACGGGGCACAAGGAAGCAAAAAGGCGGATGTGAGTATAAGGAGGAGCAGTTAGAGTAACAGACAGTAAGCTTCTTAGGGAGTTCCCAGGAAATGTCAATCGATAAGATGAAACACCAGATCCTCCCCAGTGGCAGTAGTTAAAGGGGAACTACACGGCCTAGAGGAAGCGACGAGGGGAGAAAAAGGGAGACACTGATGCCCAGTTGTAGGAAAGGGCTTGAAAGCTGCCTCAAGGCAGGGGTGCTGGTCCCACCTGCTCGTGCAGCCCCAGGAGCTGGCTGTAGCGCACCCGGCAATGAAGGACTCCATTCACGTGGATATTATAGGCCTGAGGACACAAAAGCAGGCAAGCATTTTAGGGTCGCAGTCTGGGCGACCCCCTTGAAAACCCTAGCCAGAAGTTGCCTGGCATAACTCCGCCTGAGTAACGCACCGAGATCTTCCGAGGGCTTATTCGTCTGTTCTCCCCAGGGCCAGGTCCCAAAGCAGAAGGACCAGCCCGAGGGCAACTGGGGCTCTGGTGCCGCAGTCTCCCTCCCCAAGAGGCCAGTGACGCCCACCAGAGCAGTCGCGGCCCAGCCAGGGGGGAGGCGACGCAGGCGAACAAAAGACCTGAAGGAGCTGGGGCGACCTTTGGACGAATCTGAGACGGGATATAAGCTCCCAGCGAAGCCGTCAGGAGTCGGCTGCCTGGGAACAGGCCCCAAGGGTGGCGGCCAGGCCTCAGGGGCCGCTCGGAGAGGGCTCCGGCCCGTTATCCCCGCCCCTGCCCGGCCCGGCTCCGGCCGCTCCTCACCACGTAGGCGGAGCCGCCGCTGTCCCCGCTGCGGGACTCGGTTTCAGGAATGGAAAAGTGCATGTTCCCTGCGGCAGGGCCCAGCCGGGCTCCGGACTGACAGGGCTGCAGCGGCTTTACACGCTCGCCTCCGCCGCTCAGCGCGTCCCCGCTGTCTCACTCGCCATTTTGGGGGGGGGGGGGTTGCTGGGATCGGAGGTGGAAGGGTGGTGGGACGTCCGCTCTAGGGCGCGGCATCCCCGGCATGCTGGGAACTGTAGTCTAAAGAGCAAGAGCCGACTGCCAGGACTGGGCGCCCCGAGGTGAGAGGGCCCTCATCGGTGCCCGTAGCCCGGGGCGGAGCTCCAGTGCACGTTGGAGATTGTAGTCCGCTGGGAGCTGCGCGCCACGGGCGTCGGCCCAGGTGGCGCTGTAGGCCTGGGGACCGCGGCGGGCGGAGCCTAGAACGGAGGGTGATGGCTGCCGTGGCTGTGGCTGTTCGCGAGGGTGAGTGAAGGGCGGGGGCGCACTAACAGGTACGCGAGCCTCCGGGCGCTGGACGCCCGCGACTGAGCCCTGAGTCCCTCTGGGTCCAGTCGTTCCGTTCCGGCGCCTCTCCGGACCCTGGTGCGCGCTGCCTGGGGCGCATTCCCGCGCCGCGCACCGGCTGGCTCTGGCGAGAAGGGTAGGGGCCCCTCCCGGCTGCCTCCCCCGCCTTCCTTTTGATCCTGCCGCGCACTGCGTCCCCACGCGGATCCCTGGCTAGCCTCCCGCTTGGCGGCGGAGCCTTGCTCATGCCGACCCAGCAGCCAGCCGCGCCGAGTACGGGTCCCCCCAAACCCTCCCGGACCCTCTCTGGCTCACTTTGTGACCTGTTTTCTGATGCAGACTCGGGGTCTAGGATGAAGGCGGAGCTTTCTACTCGGCCTGGGGTAAGTGAGAGTGCCCTTACAAAACCCCTGTCAAGCGCTACGCAGCAGGCTGTGTCAGCTTCATTTTAACCCAGCTTCCGTCCCCGTTTCACTCTATTTCTCGGGAAAGCCAGATTTTACAGAATTCTTCGACCCCTAACAGTATGAGACTGTGATCCTGAAGGAGAAGCTTCGATCCCTATGGGATGAAAGCTTGTAACAGCTAGCTGGTTAGAGTTAGGATTAGGGGCTTTATTTTATGGGAATCTTGGAAGACTCCAGTAGTGTTTTTTCATCTTTGGAATTGTTGGGGAAGAGCAATATTCTATGTCTGTGTCTCAGGCAGGGGGAAGGGAGATGACCCAAGAAGAGAAGTTGCAGCTTCGGAAGGAAAAGAAACAGCAGAAGAAGAAACGGAAGGAGGAAAAGGGGGCAGAACCAGAAACTGGCTCTGCTGTACCTGCAGCCCAGTGTCAAGGTGCCGAAGCTTGTTTAAAGGGCTGGGGTGTGGAACTGGTAGAGGGATGTGTGGGAGACAAGACAAAGTTGGTTTGAGCAAGTGAAGAGCGAAAAAAAGTTTAGATAAACAGGAGCTTTGACTGGGTGGGGCATAGATAGATACTACCTGCCTGGGGCTCGGGCACCTCTTCATTCTATCTTTAGTAGGTCCGACCAAAGAACCGGCAGGACCTGGCAGTCAGCAGGCCACTGCTGGGGGGAAAGTTCCAACTGGTCGAAGTAAAGCCGAACTTCGTGCTGAACGGCGGGCTAAGCAGGAGGCGGATCGGGCCCTGAAACAGGCAAGGAAAGGCGAACAAGGAGGGCCACCTCCCGGGGCCTGCCCCAGTACAGCTGGAGAAACCCTCTCAGGTACCTTCCCTTCATTTCAACACCTTTGTTGATGCGAATTCTTATGTTAGCTCAGGCTTCCCCATGGTAAGACAGCTCTCCTCTCCCATTCTTTGCCTTGGGGCCAAGAGCTCAAAAATTTCCTCTCAACCTCATCCTGTCTCTGTTTCTTCTATCCTTTTGTCCCATTTTTTTCCCCTCCCCCTGTCCAGTTTTTCTTGATGTGCCTCATACCTTAAAAGCAGATTTCTCGTTACCACGTACAGCATCTTGAAGACATAATCATTATCTTTTAGGAGTGAAGCGTCTCCCTGAGCACACTCAGGTTGATGACCTCACACTTCTGAGAAGGCTTGCTAAAAAACCAGAGCAACAACAGGTAGGCAGTGGTCTCGGTGTGTGGCCAGGAATTGCCTAAGGAAGATGGGAAAGAGGGGGAAAAGGTCCTCAGGTGGAAGTGAGACCCTGGGGAAGAATGGATATTTGGGTCAAGGTAGCCTCACTGTTTACTTTTTTCCACTGTCCTGTTCCCCTATTTTGTCAAGGTTCCTACACGAAATGATTATGGATCCAAAGTTAGTCTCTTCTCTCACCTACCCCAGTATAGCAGACAGAATTCTTTGACTCAGTATATGAGGTAAGATCCTGTGAAATTGTCACAACTTTTAAGTTCTAGGAATTTTGGTAACTTAGGATTGAAAGTGACTGAAACTTTGAGATGGGGTCTGTGGGAGGAAGCGTGCACACAAGGCAAAATTCTCGAGGAAATGGGGATGTCTATGCTAGTGAAGGAAGTTCCTTTTTATCAGGGGCAGGTGGGCAGTAGGTGCTCAGGCTCCCTTGCAAAGTGTGTGACACCGCCATCCCATCAGCATCCCATCCTCTGTGATCCACCCAGCCATGGTGCGACTCGGCCTGCAGTACTCCCAGGGCCTGGTCAGTGGCTCCAATGCCCGGTGTATTGCCCTGCTTCGTGCCTTGCAGCAGGTATGTTGTCCTGTCCCCTCTAGGACCCAATCCCACCTTCCCCAACACTGTGTTCGCTTCTGTCACCCAAAGTAATCTCTGGGGGACAGAGGGGATGACTGCATCCTCAGAACACTTTCCCCAGTGAAGCTTGCCCTCCCCTCCTGCCCCTCCTTCAGAGACCTTTATTAGAGGACATTTTGCCGATCACCCTGTGTACCCTGTAGGTGATTCAGGATTATACAACACCTCCCAATGAAGAACTCTCAAGGGACCTGGTGAATAAGCTAAAGCCCTACTTCAGGTAAGGAGGACCACTACAAGCCCACTCCCATGTCACCAAGTCCTCTTCTTGTACCTTTTCTCTTGCTCTTTTACGTCGTTTCATTTTTCTGTCCAACCTTTATTTTGTAAAGTAAATTGCAAAGGGAATGTTATAAACCAAATAAATTGTGGGATTTTGACATAAGACCTCTGTTAACATACAGAAGAAAAAACATACTACATAAAGTGACACTTTGGTCTCTGAACTATTGTAGTCTAATGTTCTGAGTATTTTGTCAAAGCTGTATATCGTAAATAGTAACCACAGATCTGAGATGTTTTAGGTCAATTCTTATTTCTGACACTGTGCCCATAGTCTCCTAAGCATATATAATTGTAATAAGTGAGCCATGTGTCCCGATATTATTATTTTTCACCCAAAAGCCTCTTGACAAGCCCTTTTCTTTTATTGCTTTATATCTTCCTTGTTCTCTTTTTTTTTCTTTCTATAATTTATTTTTTTATAATTTACATCCAAGTTAGTTAGCACATGGTGCAAGGAGTAGATTCCTTAAGCCCCTTACCCATTTAGCCCACTCCCCCCCCAACACACAACCCCTCCAGCAACCTTCTGTTTGTTCTCTGTATCTAAGTGTCTCTTATGATAATTTTGTTCCCCTTCCTGTTTTTATATTATTTTTTGCTTCCCTTCCCTTGTGTTCATCTGTTTTGTATGTTAAAAGTCCTCATATGAGGGAAGTGATATGATATTTGTCTTTCTCTGACTGATTTTGCTTAGCATAATACTCTCTAGTTCCATCCACGTCGTTGGAAATGGCAAGGTTTCATTCTTTTTGATTGCCCAGTAATACTCCATTGAATTTATGTAACACATCTTCTTTATCCATTCATCCTACCAGTGGACATGTGGGCTTTTTGGCTATTGTGGATAGTGCTGCTATAAACATTGGGGAGCATGTATCCCTTCCAAACAGCATACCTGTGTCCCTTGGATAAATACCTAGTAGTGCAATTACTGGGTTGTAGGGCAGTTCTATTTTTAATTTTTTGAGGAACCTCCACACTGTTTTCTAGAGTAGCTGCCCCAGTTTGCATTCCTATCTCTGTCTTCTTTTTAAACGTGAATGTAAGGTGTAAAAAGTCACATAAACGTGAGGTATTGTCTTTGTAGCTTCCTGACTCAGTGCCGTCCCCTGTCAGCAAGCATGTACAACGCCATCAAGTTCCTGAACAAGGAGATCACGGGTGTGAGCAGCTCTAAGCGGGAAGAGGAGGTGATGAATATGAGGAATGAGCAAGGCATGCACCTGAGGGTCCAGCTGAGAAAGACATTCAGGACTCCCAGGAGGAACAGTGCTGTCATTCTGCCCTGGTCAAGGGTTAAGGAAGTGGTTGGGTTGTCTGACTTGGGCTCCCTTGGAATCCATCATTATACACATATTCAAGCATCTAGCACAATGATCAGAGGAAGAAATATGTCCATTTCTTGTTCCCTAAACATCTTAATCCATTTAGGCCAAGTCAGAACTTCAAGCAGCCATTGACCGGTATGTGCAAGAGAAGATTGTGCTTGCAGCTCAGGCAATTTCCCGCTTTGCTTATGAGAAGATCAATACCGGAGATGTGATCCTTGTGTATGGATGGTATGGTCCAGACCCTATGACTGAGAAAATTGGGGAGTGAAACAGTCTGAACAAGGGAGTGCCCCTTTGCCCTTTAGGAATGAGGTGGTTGGTTGTTAGTGAAATCTGTAACTGAATCCTCCTCTCCATTCACTCCAGCTCATCTCTGGTATCACGAATTCTTCAGGAGGCTTGGGCTAGGGGCCGGCGGTTTCGGGTGGTAGTGGTGGACAGCCGGCCACGGCTGGAGGGAAGGCACACACTACGTTCTCTGGTCCGTGCTGGGGTCCCTGCCTCCTACCTGCTGATTCCTGCAGCCTCCTATGTGCTCCCAGAGGTGAGGGCAGATGAAAGGGACTCCAAAGTTGGAGGTAAAAGGGTGTAGTTGTATAGACATAATCCCATCTTCCCAAGGTGACAATTATTTAAAAATACTAGCCCTGTTTTATAGCTCTGTTTATATTTAATAGGAAAAACACCTACAGCATGTTAATTGTATAGCTGTTGTAAGAACATTATATTAAACTAGCAGCCACCAAGAAGAATCAGGACAAAAGTAACTTTGGAGTTTCATTTTCCTGTGGGAGGTGCATGCCTCAATGGTCAGATGTTTTCCAAGAAGAAACATTACTAAGTTTTGTTACTGACTTAATATTGCTGTCCTGGGCAGGAGTGGGGAAACTTTTTCTGCATTAATCGCTTACCACATTTTCTCCCCCTCTCCACTGTTCAAAACAAATAGGTTTCTAAGGTGCTGTTGGGAGCTCATGCACTCCTGGCCAATGGGTCCGTGATGTCACGGGTAGGGACAGCCCAGCTGGCCCTGGTGGCACGAGCCCATAATGTGCCAGTGCTGGTCTGCTGTGAAACATACAAGTTCTGTGAGCGTGTGCAGACTGATGCCTTTGTCTCTAATGAGCTAGGTAAGGAGCCCAGGAGGGCAGGAGAGAAGATTCTAGAGACTTGAGACTTGGGAGGGAGAGGGAGGGTTGAACTATGATTTGTTCTCTAAAAGGACATAAATAGATACATCTCCCATTGCAGATGACCCTGACGATCTACTGTGTGAGCGAGGAGAACGTGTGGCCCTGGCTAACTGGCAGAACCACCCGTCCCTACGGTTGTTGAATCTAGTCTATGATGTGACCCCCCCGGAACTGGTGGATCTGGTGATCACGGAGCTGGGAATGATTCCTTGCAGTTCTGTACCTGTTGTTCTACGAGTCAAGAGTAGCGACCAGTGAGTGGGGGAACACAGGGTCAATAAATGACATGCTCCCTACATTCAGCAACTTTGCTGCCTTTGTATCTATTTTAGTATCGTCATCACTTAGGTTAGAAGTCCAGACTCTCCAACCCCTCTTTTATTTTATTTATTTATTTTGAGAGAGAAAGAGCATGTGTGTGAGTGGGGGAGGGGCAGAGAGAGAGGGGGACAGAATCCCAGGCAGGCTCCATGCTGTCAGTGCAGAGCCTGACGCAGGGCTCAATCCCTTGAACCTTGAGATCATGATTTGAGCCAAAATCAAGAGTTGGACACTTAACCAACTGAACCACGCAGGCGCCGCTGTAACCCCCCTTACGACCTGTACCAATCTCAGACCTTTATGAACCTCTTCAGTAACTAGTTCCAGGTCAGTAGTTTGGGGCCAAAGTGAAGGTCAGTATGGACACCAAAACCGATCCAAGTCATCAACCATTTATCAAGCATGTACATGCCAGACACTGAACCAGATATGAGGAGGAATATAGAGACAAATTAGAGAGTTATCTTTAGTATTTTAGTATATTTTAAATAATTACATATTAAGTATTTCATATTCTCAGCATTGAGTACTTGTTCTGTGTCAGAAACTGCTCTAATCCTTTATGATCCATTTAGGAAGGTTAAGATAGCTCTATGAAGAGAAATTTCACAGGTGAGAAAACTGAGACACAGAGAGGTTACCTGCCTAGGCAATATAGCTAAGGCACAGAGAGGCTAAGTTACTGTCCAGGGTAACACAAAAGCAGCTTGTGATTTCAGGCATTCTGGATGGAGAGACTGTGCCCCTAACTTTTATGCTGTCTGCCATTGAGGGGCACTCATCATGGTGGAGGCAGACAGACAATATCTGCAGTATGACAGAAATTCTACTAGTTGCATGAACAGAGTTTCTAGGAGGCAACCATGGATGACACCCAGAGACCTAATAAGGTTGAAGACTTCACAGGGGAGCGTCTGACCTGTGAGGGTAGGGAGTTTCCCAGTTGGAAAACAATGGGAAGGCAGATCAGCAAAGGGAATAGCTTGAACACAAACACAGAATAGGCTTTAAAATGCGTGGCCAAGGGGTGCCAGGGTGGCTCAGTGGGTTGGGCTTCTGACTTGCGCTCAGGTCATGATCTCCTGGCTTGTGAGTTTGAGCCCCGCGTCAGGCTCTGTGCTGACAGCTCGGAGCCTGGAGTCTGCTTCAGATTCTGTGTCTCCCTCTCTCTCTGCCCCTCCCCTGCTTGCACTCTGTCTCTCTGTCTCCCAAGAAATAAATACTAAAAAAAAAAAAAAATTTAAATGCGTGGCCAATTCCAATGTGTCAGGTGGTGTGGTGAGGCTAGACCTGAGGTTTATGTGGAGAGTGAATGAGAAAGCTGCAAAGGAGGTTGGGTTAGGGCCAGATTGTGAGCCTAACCATTGTGGTTAGCCTAAAAAAATGGAGAGTCACCCATTTTGTGTGTACATGTGTATTATTGAGAAATTTCAAATAGCTCCGCAATAGAGTACACCATACTAAGAATCCCCGTCCCAGATACAATCACCAAGATTTGCCACATTTGCTTTCTTTTTCCTTTTTTATCCTTGCTGAAGTTCCTTTACAGTAAATCCCAGATATTGTATCTGGGATTCACTCCTACAAACCTCAGTATGTGTCTCTAAAAAAAATATGGAAGTTTACCATGGTATTGTTACACTTACTAAATTCTTTAGTATTGTCCAGTCTATAATCAGATTTCCTTGATTGTCTCAAAAACTGGATTTTTTTACAGTTGGTTTGTTTGAATCAGGATCCAAACAAATCTACACATTACATTTGGTTATTATGTCTTCAATTTCTTGTAATCAAAAGCAGTCTCTTCAACCTCCCTCCTTAGGACATTGACTTGTTCAGATATCAGATTATCTTATAAAATATTCCCTACTCTGGATTTGACTACTGGTTTCCATGTGGTGTCATTTAATTCATTCCTCTAACCCCTCAATTTCCATTCAACTTTTTGGGCAAGAATACTTAAGTGGTTCTGTGTTTCATACTGCCTCACATCAGGAGGCAAATAGCTGTTCCATGTTCAGTGATGAGTAGGTCAAGTTTTAGTCTTTTTTTTTTTTTTTTTCTTTAAGTTTATTTTGTGAGAGAGAGAGTGGGGGTGGGGGGGAGGGGGGACAGAGGGGAACAGAGGATCCCAAGCGGTCTCTGCACTGACAACAAGAGAGTCTGATGTGGGGCTTGAACTCATGAACCATGAGATCCTGACCTGAACCAAAGTTGGACGCTTAACTGAGACGCCCCAGTTTTAAAGTTTTAAATATTAAAATTTCTCAAGTTTTCACTTAGTGGTTTTATCTACTGGTGGTTATTGCCTGAATTATTTCATTAGGGGCTGCAAAATGACTTTCCCCCCTAATTCTATCCTCCTTTCTATATTTCCTAGCTGGTAATCTAAAAAGAATTCCTTCTCAGTAGTTATCCTGAATTATAGTTCTTCTTGGAAAGACAAGATAAATGTTTCTTTCCTTTTATTTGCTTGTTTCAAAAAATTGATCACTATTTCCAGTGGCATACAATGAGTAGTTTTTGGTTAGTTGGCTTTCTCCCTCTCCCTCCCTCTCCCTTTTTTAAAGGATTATTAACTCGTGGGTTTTTTATTTATTGAGCATCTTAATCATTAAAATTAAGCAGAAGATCCACAGGGTCAACTCTATACTTTAGAAAGGTAACTGATAAGAGATTAGAGGCAGAGGAACAGATCAGTTGAAAGATGGCCTGTCAGTCAAAATTACAAATGCACCTAAACTTTTGGTCCAGCAACTCTGCCTTTAGGAATTTATGCTACCTACCCATATAGTTGCTCATGTTTGAAGTAACAAGGTTATTTATAGCAGTATTGACTAGAAACCACCTAAATATCCAATAATATTAGCAAGTTGACCTTTGAGCAACACAGTTTTGAACTGTGTGGGTCCACTTATATATGGATTTTCTTCATTACAGTACAGAACTATAAGTATTTTCTCATGATTTTCTTAACATTTTCCTTTTTCTAGCTTACTTTACTGTAATACAGTATATAATACATATTAACATATAAAATACACGTTACTTGATGGTGTATGGACTTCCAGTCAACAGTCGGCTATTTAGTAGTTAAGTTTTGGGGGGAGAAAAAGTTAACATGTAGATTTTCCACTACTACACTGGTGTTGGCACCCCTAACCCCTGTATTCAAGGTCAATGATATACTACATTCATATCATTACTAAGCAGTCATGATAAAGAATGAGGAAGGTTTTATGTACAGAAATGAAACAATCTCCAAAGTATACTGAGTTAAGAGAAGCCAGATACAGGACAGTGTGTAATTGCTGTTTGAACTAAAAGGGGAAAGATATATATGCATTTGCATATGTGCATGAATATATAAAATATTTTGAATCTGTAACAAGGAACTGCTTGTGTGGATGTAGAGACAGGTGGAGGCCTTCACTTTACACCCTATGTATCCTTTGAATTTTGAGCCATGCGAATATCTTACTCCAAAAATGAATACAACTAATATAAAAGATTTTGCAGTAAAGTCAAACATAGCCTAACTGACGCGACAGGAGTGGAGAGACATTTGTTGATTACAGAAGTGTTTAAAGCTGAGAGCTGTCCATCCGACAAGCATTTCAGATGTAATTTACTCGGGGAACTGTAGCCTTGGCTGCACCCAATTTTGCGTTCTCACAAAGTTAGTCCTAAGCCACAGAGCAGCCTTACTTTGCCTTTAGGATGCTAAGAGGGTTGGGATAGGAGTCCCTGTACTCCTGCTTTTAAATCTTAGTTAGCTCCTCCCACGTTTTTCTTAAATGTTTTGTGTAACCAAGGAAATGTAATAGGTGAGATTTTGGGGGAAGAGAAAGGCTGGTTTACTCCACCTCTTCTGGTCCCTATTTATAAATCTTGAATTCTCTCAGTTGATAGGTGGAGACCTGTGAAGTTTATATGGCTTTAAAGGTCTCAGGAAAGGGCAGAAATTTGTTACCTTTTTTCTTTGTCCACCAGCATCCCACCTCCCCCATTTTTGTTTTTTTTTTAATGTGTATTTCTGAGAGAGAAAGCATGATGGGGGGGAGGTGTTCTGAAGCCAACTCTGCTGACAGCAGAAAGCCTCTTTCGGGCCTTGAACTCACAAACCTGAGATCATGACCTGAGCCGAAGTGCGGCGCTTTACCAGCATCCCACCTCCCGGGGAATGCTGCAAGGCCTATGCCCAACCAAGGCCAAGGTCCAAGCCTGAGGCTGAGGCGAGAGCAGCATCCCCACGCCAGACTTTTCTACTGGCTCCCCTTCCCTGTCCTTTGCCCAGGCCCCCTTAAGGTGTTTTAGTAGGGCCTATCCTTGACTTCACGAGTGGCTGCCCTTCGCGGAGGCCCCAGTCATCCTCTGGCAGGCCGCGGCAGGGATTCCTCATCTCAGTCTGTCTTCGTCTGGGACTGCGCCGCGTAGTTACTTTCACTCCAGCCTGGCCCGGCTCGCCACGCGGCAGGCAGCCTTGACCGTTAGGCAGGCTTCCAGTGCTCAGGAACTGCAACCAGGCCTGGGCGCACCGCACACTCGAGGCTCTAGTACGGGCCCCTTGGGAATCCGCGGGGCGCGACGACCATCACCGCGCAGGCGTCAATCTTCCTTTCTTGACACTGCAATTCCCAGAAGGCCACGCAGCGTCCCCTGCGCGGCTAAAGCCCAGGAGCTTCAACCGCTCCGAAAGGGCGCGGGACTCTCGCCGCACTGCATTGTGGAATACATAGTCTGAGAAAACGTCTTCGGGCACAAAGTCCCCACCAAACTCACGTGTTTACCTTGTGCACTGGCGGCCGGAGGGGCGGAGGCGGGGGGAGGGGGAGGGGGGGGAACAATAAAGAGTAGCTACCAGATTTCGTCATAAAACCGCGACCAGACAGGCGGCGCCATCTTCGAACTTGGACTTCCGGAAGGACTTTGGTGAGGGTGAGTGTACCGCAGCGGGGTGTGCGGGGGCCCCACGATTCCTCCTCCTCCTCCTTTTCCCATAGCACTAAGATAATGGGAACCAGCTCCCGGCTCCTCTCTTCCCTCTGCACAGCATCGCGATTTCCAGCCCCCGCGCTGCTGCAGAAACCATCACGCTCCCCACCTCCTTCCCTGTAGTGCAACCGGACATCCCTTATCCCTGCTAACCATGGCTCTTGCCTTCTTTCTCGACGCGGTGCGGGTAACACGGCATCCTGTGCTCTGGCCGCGTCGTTGCTAACATTGCATTCCTCGGACTCAGCAAACCTACAGTAGCCCTCGGCCTCAGAAAACTCAGGGCTCGCCCCCAGCCCAGGCTAGGGATGGAAGCTGCCTTCACGCCCATGACTGAGGAAGGGCAGACGGTCACCCCTAGAGTGGTAGCGGGTCATTCTCATTTGGCTGTGTCTCATTTTCCTCGATGAGGCTCTTTTAACCCCGGGGTTGTGCCCCGCGCGCTGCAACCCCATTGGCGCAGCCAAGGGCCAGTTATGTTTCCCTCCTAGTCCTTTTATCCCGCAGCAAGTTGCCTGACTGCTGGCGAAGGCAGAGGTGGCGACTTCAGCCCCACCCTAGTAACTCACTTTGTTAGAGAGGTGTAGTGTTTGGCGAAGCCTCTTCGCCCTAGTGGCATATCGTTACACACACTTCAGCCATTCCTGTGCCTTGGTTACTTTTTGCCATCCCTTCTTATCAAATGTATTGTTTTCTTAGTAGTTTTTAAAAATTGGCTTATTTTTAAAATTTAAGTGCTTTAGTCTGAATCTAAGCAAGAAAGATGAAACCATGGGTTTCATGGACTAGAGTTTTTTATACAAGTTAAAAACACAATCAAAATAAAACTCATTTTTGTATCATTTAAAATAATCTTGCATATACCACCAGCTGTACCATAGGAACACTTTGGTATTAGACCAAACAGTGTGTTTAAAGTAATTCTATAGTTGAGGAACTGTGTTAACTAATCATTTTCCTTGATTAGGGAAATCCTGGCAGCCTTGAAGCAGCATTCCAAACAAGTTGAGGTGCAAATGTAAACTTTTATAAACTCTAGCAAAATTTATTAAACATCCCTTACTTTACTTATGTCTAGAATTTGTATTATAAAATCATAAATGGAAATTAACCACCATACCCTGCTGCTGCCTTCTAGAGAAATGAATTCTTGAAGGGATTTTTGCACCTTGAGAAGGTGGTCATTCAATCAACAAAGTTTAATTATTGCACTTACCATGTACCAGGTTCTGGATTCAGTAGTGAATCAGGCAAGATCCTTATGAAACTTTCAGGGAAGATACATATGGAGTAAGTGAATACCCATACTTCTTATTATCATAAGAAAATACCACACGGACTAAAGAGCTACATTTAAGATTCAAAACTAGAAAAAGTATTAGAAGAACATAAAATAGGGTATGTTTATATCAGTGGGGTAGGAGATGCCTTTTTAAGACACAAACAAGTCATAAAGGAAAAGTCGTAAAGGAAAAAAATTAACTCAGTAATTATAATTTCAGTTTAGCAAGAAACGTTATAAACAAAGGTTTTTAAAAAAATATTTTATGGGGCACCTGGGTGGCTCAGTTGGTTAAGCGTCCGACTTCGCCCCAGGTCGGGGCGTTTAAGGGTTCGTGGGTTTGAGCCCACGTCGGGCTCTGTGCTGGCAGCTCAGAGCCTGGAACCTGTTTTGGATTCTATGTCTCTGTGTCTCCAACCTGCCACCTCTCGTGCTCTCTCTGTCTCTCTCAAAAATAAATAAACATTTTAAAAATATATTTTATTTTTATTTTTTTTATTTTATTTTAAGTAGGCTTCACATCCAGTGTGGGGCTTGAACTCACACCCCTGAGATCAAGATTTTCACGCTCCACCAACTGAGCCACCCAGGTGCCCCTAAACGAAGTTTTTTTAAAAAGTAGAGACAAAGTATTTGCAACATAAATAATTCCACAGATCAATAAGGAAAAGATTGCTTTGTACTATAGAAATATGGGCAAATTATAAGTACAGGCAATTCATAAAAAAAAAAATAGATGTCCAATATATAAAAAGAAGTTGCTAACCTCAATCATTATCAGGACAATGCAAATAAATACAATAGGGAAGAATTCTTTCATCCATCAGATTGGCAAGGGTGTGGCAAAATGGGTACTGATATATGGTTAGTGGGATTACAGATTGACTTTTGTTTTGGTGAGCTGTTTGCAGTATCTATTAAATTTTGAAATGTGTATATCCTTTAATCCAGTACAATAATTCCACTTCATATCATTATTCTGGAAAATAATTTCTCATTAACGAAGAGATCTGTACTTAGATATTTATTGCAGTATTGTCTGTAATAGTGTTGTGATTCAGTTGTGCATCAAATGGGGAATATCCGAATGAACTATAATTCTATGGAACACTGGATAGTAACTAAGAAGAATGAGATATGTATTTGTGCACTGATGTGGAAATTCTTTAAGACATACATAGAAGTTCTCTTAACTGATACCTATTTAACTAGCTCTCTGTGTTAACTGACATTCCCCATTTCCTCTGTAAAGCATACAAACTGATGTTCATGGCACACTGCATACCTGAAGCCTATAGGCTTTTCTCCTATAGGCCTGGTCACTGTTCTCACTGGTGGAGTTGAATGCTTGCCAAGAGTCATTGTGATGGTCCTCAACATTTTTTATGTCAGTTAATTTGTCATTATATTTATATAATTGTGATATATGTTTAAATTTTAAAGATTTTGAGTATGAAAGAATTACTGTTTCTATTAAAACTAAGTTGTAATGTGGCAGATAAACAGGTGCTTTATTGTTATTCTTTATATTCTACACATATTTACAAGTATTCTACTTCAACTAAAAGTATTATAAAGACAACTCAGAAAAGAAAGGAAACTAAGTTGATCCCTTGGGAAAGGCAAAAGAGGTACATTTGCAAAGAAACAAAGAAGCGTATGGGTGTGGGTGAGACAACTCTAAAAGACTGAGGAAATTTTGTAAAGATCTGAAACTTTATTGCACTTGAATTGCTTCTCAAGAAAAGACAATGTTTCAAGAAAGGAGTGATCAATAGCATCAGTGCTGCTAAGAGATCAAGTTAAAGGAAACAGAAGTGTCCACTGAATTAGTTGACACAGCAGTTATTGGAGGCTTTAGCTTCAGTGATGAGTTGGAAGGCAAAATCCTAGTCAGAATGAAGCAGGGTAATTAAAACATCACGTGCAGAGAACTCTTGAAAAGTTTGACTGTGAGAGGGAGGAGGAATATGGGTTAAAGGGTAGTTGTATGTGTGTTAAGATGAGAATTATTTGACATTACTTTTTTTAATGTTTATTTTTGAGAGAGAGAGTTCACATGGGCAAGTGGGGTAGGGACAGAGAGAGAGGGAGACTCAGAATCGGAAACAGTCTCCAGGCTCTGAGCTGTCAGCACAGAGCCCAATGTGGGGCTCAAACTCACGAACTGTGAGATCAGGACTTGAGCCAAAGTCAGACACTTAACTAACTGAGCCACCCAGGCATCCCAGTAATTACAGACATTTAAATGCAGTTGGGGAGGCACCTGGCTGTTTCAGTGGGGCATGCGACTCTTGTTTTCAGGGTTGTGAGTTTGAGCCCCATGTTGGGTGTAGAGATTACTTAAAAATAAAATCTTTATAAATAAATGAAGGAAGGAAGCAACCAATTGGACAATAGCCAATGGAAAGGAAAAGGATAAACAATTCCAGTGTCCCTAGGAGGTAGGGTGATGGAACTAGAACACAGGTGGAAGGTTGGGCTTAGAAAGTAGGTAAAGGGTTCAGATGGAGAGAGTAGGCTTCTTGACCAGACAATGAAGTATTTCCCACATAGTGACTTTCTGGGTTTTGTTTTGGGAATCAGAGGCAAAATACCTGCTGAGAACCAGGGCATCAGATATTGGGGGAGAGGTAATGTGGGGGCTGACTAGAGAGAATGTGTAAGTGGTAGCACTCGGCACCTTAGATGCACACATGGAAAAGAAGGATGGTTGGTTCATCCAGGGCTTAAATTTTGCCAATTTTGCAGAGCAAAAAGATAAGAAAGGAACTTCACAATATCAACAAGAATCTGATTCAAATAAAGGAATCTAAGCTAGATAGGATGTGGCCAACACAGGGAGAAATTGGAGAGATCAATAGATAGTGACTTGATATGGTTGGAGAATAGATATAGATTGTAGTTGAGCAGTCTGGCTATAAAGATGGGAGGTTGTGATCAGATAGTGGGATGTCTTTGTGATTTTGGAGGTTAAAAGGTTTTGTGTGATGCCAAGGTCCAGTGTGTGACAGCAAGTGAGTAGCAATGGTTTAGCCGAATGTTCTGAGCTTCAAGAACAGTTTTTACAAGACAGGGAGAACTCTTGGTCTAGAAGTGGCATTGGAGACGAATTGACAAGACGCTGATCCCACTTTCTACTATGGGGTAGGTGGGACATGAGAGAAGGAAAAACCTCCACTGAGAGCCTGGAAAGCTAGAAATTTCACTTCCTGGAATTTTTTTCCATCCAAGATTTTGAATATGATTTAGGTCTTGCCAATTAAATGTGCTCTTGAAGAACTCGAATTTGAACTTCAGTTTAGAGAGGAGAGAGCCAGGCCAGGAGGCAATACATATTATTGGTTCAGATTGTGGCAGTGGTATGATTCTGGATCTGGGAGCCAGAGAAGGGTCTTTCCTGTTCAGTTAGGTCACTTTCTGATCATTGCAGAGGCAATTCATGGAGCCATCAGCTGTGGCAGGAGCTTCGTGATTTGTGGGTGCCTCCTCGTAATCTGAAGGGCTTTGTGAAGACGCAAAGTGCTGGCCCCATCCCAGAGTTTCTGATTCAATAGGTCTGGGATAGGACTGGAAATCTGCACTCTAACAAATTTCCAAGTGATGTTGATGCTGCCTCGACCACCACAATTTAGGAACCACTGGTGTGAACCATGTAATACCCTATAATAAATTCCTTTTAGCTGAACTGGCTAGAGAGGATTCTGTCTTGTGCAGCTGAAGCAGGACCGATAGAGAGGTCAAATAATCATTTTATTCATGTCTTCCTGTCCTTATCTACTTGATCTGTCAATGGTTAAAAGAAGTAGTTCTTGTATTTCCTGAAGATTTTGCTTTATTTTGATGCTGTCATTTGACGTCTAACAGTTCATGACATTTATCTTTTATATAATTTGAAGTTTTATGACAAAGTATTCCCTCTTTGTCTCATTTGATACTTTCCCCCTGAACTCAACTCTGCTATTACCAAAACTCCTCTATTTTCTTTGTGCTTACATTTACCCTATATATTTTAATGTATCTTTTGACTTACAGCTCTTTGAGTTCCTTTGTATTAGACATCTTTTTTTTGTTAAGTTTATTTATTTATTTTGAGAGAGAGAGAGAGAGAGAGAGCAAGTGGGGGAGGGACAGAGAGAAAGGAGAGAGAGAGAATCCCAAGCAGTCTTCGCACTGTCAGCGCAGACCCCAGTGCGGGTCTGGAACTCACAAACTGCAAGAACATGACCTGAGCTGAAATCAAGAGTTGAATGCTTAACTGACTGAGCCACTCAGGTGGCCCTGTGTTAGACACTCCTTCAAAGCATATAGTTTGACTTTTTAAAATCAATCCAAATCTTTATTCTTTTTTTTTTTTTTTAAATGAATGGATTGATTTTTGGTCATTGTTATACGTATCTTTATCTTCTTTGTAGGTTTTTTTTTTCTTTTCTTTTTTGTGTTTCTTTTATTTTCAATCTCTTATTGTACAGCCTTTAAAACAATTTTTTTTCTGGTTTCTGTGGTCTGCTGGGTATTTTGGAAGCAACAGAGTATACTGCCTTTAGTTCTGTTAAATATCTAAATGGTATTAATAGCCCTTTACTTCTCCAGTTACCGATCTTAGCAGCAAAAGCAGGATACTTCTTTGTCTTAGTCTACTACAGTCAGAAAATTCTTATTTTTACATTGCAGGGCCTTTCAAAATTTTAAATTAGAGTCTGTTTTATAGTGGTAGTTACCACAGTTGTTTAAACTCAATGTGTCACTGGGTTAAATGCTTACTGCAATCTTTATACCACAGCTTCTCCATGAGAAACTTGTTGTGTTGGGTAGCTCAGTTGGTTAAGCATTTGACTCTTGATTTCGGCTCAGGTCATGATCTCACGGTTGGTGAAATTGAGCCCTGCCTCTAAGCATGGAACCTGCTTGCGATTCTCTGTCCCTCTCTGCCGTTCTCCCCCACTTGTGTTCTCTCTCTCAAATAAATAAACTTAAATAAAAATTTAAAAACCTTAGAAAGTTCTTTGTATTGATTTGTCTTTCATTGGCTGGAGTAGGTCTTCAAGTTGATTTTTTAAAAACTATAATTCCTAGAGACTTGCATATTGAGAATACCATCCTGTTGCCTTTATGTGAATGATGTCTCAGTTAAGTAAAGAATTCTCTTGACCCTCTTTGTGTTTCTTGATCTGCTGGCATCAAATGTTTCCGAGAACTCTGAGGCTGACCTGATGTTTACTTTTCTCTTTGTGGGAGAAATTTAGTATCTTCACTCAAGTATTTCTTGGTCTTGATGATTCTTTATTGACTTTTACTTGCCTTTTACACCTTAAGCTCTTCTGATTGATAGACCAGGGTCTTCATTTATTTCAGGAAAGTATTCTATTTTTTATTTCAGGAAATTTTCTTCTGTTAAGTGGTTTTTTTCCTCTTTTCTTTTCTTTTCTTTTCTTTTCTTTCTTTCTTTTTTTAATACTTCTGTTCGCCTTTCCTTCTCTCTTGTTTAGGAACATCAGTTATTCATGTGTTGACTCCCTCCATCCTCTTTTTCATCTATATCATCTCACTAATCACTTTTACCTCTTTATAGCAGTACAGTTTTCAACATTTTGCTTCTCCCCTGGTTTTCATTTCATTTCATGATGATCTTATCCATTTTACTCAGTTTCTTTCCTTATGACTGCTCAGTCTCCACCTCCCCATTGTCTTCTTTTATCTCTTCTTGGATTCCACGGTATCTTTTTTTTTTTTTTTAAGTATTATACAGACATTTTTTGTTGCAAATTTTCTTCTGTTTTCTGGAGGCTTTCTTTGAAAGGATACTTTCCATCTTTTTTCATTTGTTTGTGTCCTTTTGATTCTTTCCGTAGTATCTATGCATAGATTTCATGTGGATCCTTTTTATTACTAACTTTGAATGGAGTAGTTCTCTCAGGGCTTGCTATTTACTAAAGAACAGGGTAGATGGATTCTCATTGACCTCTATTTATGTTGGCGATATAACACTATGTCTTTAGCACAGTGTTCCTTAGCACCTGAGTTAGAGGATTGGCTATTTCTAACATATTTCTAATATGTTTAGACTGTAGCTTCTTTAAGAGAGACAATTGGGAAGTTTAATTTGTATATTTCCTATGGTCTTTGTATTAACACACTTTTCAGCTGAGGCCAATGAATTATTTATTCTTAAGGCATGTACAGACCTATGGGGGGGGGGGGGTTCCTCCTGGGATTTGAGGTATTTCTCCCTTTTTGTCATAAAAAGGTATGTTATTCTAACCAAAAACTGGGCCCTTGCAGAGTTCTGTGTTGCTCAGCTTTTTGGTTTGGTGGTCAATGCTTTGTTTATCTCTGTCAGTTTACTTTGGTCCATGGTGACACAATTGATTTTCTGAGTTTGAAAAAAATGAAGATTTGTGACAATTATTTAGTTCATTCTTTTTTTTTTTTTTTTAAGATTTTATTCTTAAGTAATCTCTACACCCAACATAGGGCTCAAACTCACAACCCCTGAGAGCAAGAGTCACATGCTCTTACCTACTGAGCCAGCCAGGAGCACCTTTAGCCCATTCTTCAATGTGGGAAAGGTCTCTTAATATAGTAGGATGTTCCTTAATTGTCTCATAGCTATCTGCCTCCCCTATTCAGGTGAAAGATTGATGGCAGGCCACTAGATAACTCTTACTTATAAAATAAATTTGTTCCTTAACTAGTATTCACAAACATGGATTAGCTCTGGGCATCCTCCTTCAATGTGGTCTAAATTTTATGTATTTGGCAACTATTCTTTATAGTCTGTTTTAGGAAGTTGTGGCCCTTCCCTGGATTCATAACAGGTGATTTCTTTCTTTCTTTCTTTCTTTCTTTCTTTCTTTCTTTCTTTCAATTTTTTGAGGGGAAAGGGGTGATTTATTTCATTGGGCTTTAGGGAAAGGAGTTGGATAATTGTTCATTCACTGCATTATCCTTACAAGAAAATGTAAGAGCTTTAAATTGGCTAAGCAATATAGTGCTTGGCGCATAGTAAGCATTTAATAAATAAATGGTAACTTTCTTATTATCCGTTCATTGCCAGGTCCACTAGTGTGTAGGTTCCATGAGAGCAGGGCCCTTAGCTGTCTTGCTTATTGTCATACTCCCAATTCCTAGAATAGTGCCTAACACAGAAGATGTTTAGTAATTATTGTTAAATAGTTCCCCCGGGGAAGTGGGAGACAGTGGGTGGGATGGGAAGAGAAAAGACAGGAAAGTAGAAAAATCTGAGCCAGTGCAAATAGCTTTTGCCTTCTCCTCACGTATATGTCTCTGTGCAGGGACAGCCATTTTAGGGGGTGCTGATGGATACCTGCGGGGTCGGCTGTGTTGCCCTGGGGGAGGCCGGCCCCGTGAGGAACATGACTGTGGTAGACTCTCCTGGACAAGAGGTGCTAAACCAGTTTGATGTCACGGCCTCTTCAGAAATAACCAGTGCTGAGGCTTCCATAGAGATGTCTTTACCTCCACCTTTGCCTGGATTTGAGGATTCTCTTGATGAGAGCAGGCTCCCTCCAGAACAAGAAAGCTTCTCCAGACTTGAACAGCAAGGTATGTACCTTGTCCTTTAATCTTTTAATCTCCCCATGTTTAGCTTCAGATGACAGAGAGCAGGGTGAGCTCACAGGATCTTACCAACCTGGGTATGGTATAATCTCTGCCAAAGAGATTTGAGCTCTGGTCCCGTCTCACAGACCCATATTCTTCTCTACAGATCTTTCTTCAGAGATGTCAAAGGTCTCAAAACCTAGGGCCTCAAAGCCTGGCCGGAAGAGAGGTGGTAGGACACGGAAAGGCCCCAAAAGGCCCCAACAACCTAATCCTCCGTCAGCCCCTCTGGTTCCTGGTCTCTTAGATCAATCCAGCCCTCTATCTGCCCCCATGCCTAAGAAACGAGGTCGAAGGTCCAAGGCAGAGCTGCTACTGCTGAAGTTGTCCAAAGACCTAGATCAGCCAGAGTCTCCACCTCCAAAGAGGCCCCCTGAGGACTTTGAGACCCCTCCTGGGGAACGACCCCGCCGAAGGGCTGCCCAAGTGTAAGGATTGTGGGGCGCAGCTCGGTGGAGGGGGGGTCGGGGTGAAGGGAATCAGGGTGGGACAGATGTTGGAGAGCTGAGAGGCTGTGGTGAGGCGTCAGGTAAGCAGGGGTAATGTCTGGGTTCTGGGGACTTGAGCCATCTTCTAGCTCTTACCGCAGCAACTTTTACCTGTTGCTAAGTTTGTCTGTCTAGGAGGTTGCTTTTTGTGCCTTGTATCCTGTCACCTTTTTCAGTTTCCTCCAGGTCTTCGTTGCGATTTTACCGCCCAGTATATATCAGTCTCTCTGTGTCCTTCCATTCTTCCCTTGGCTCTTACTGATCTCTGTGGTAGAGTGAAAGTGCTTTTGGACTTAGAGTTGGCAGATCTGGGTTCACATTCCACAAACATGATCTGAGTCTTATCTTGGCCAAGTCCATAACTTCCCTGGATCTCTGGGTCTTTATCAAAGGGGAAGGGAAAATTAATAGCTGCTTTGCAGGGGTCCTTGGGAGGATCCAGTGAGATAAGAATCAGCTAAGTATCTGGAAAAGGGGCTCTCAGTTAAGTGTCTGTGAGTATGGCTCTGACTCTGCTCTGTGCCACAGGGCACTTCTGTACCTTCAGGAACTGGCTGAAGAGCTCTCAACAACCCTGCCTGCTCCAGTGCCCCGTCCCGAGAGCCCCAAAGTGAGCAGCCCTGCCCAACCAAATAAAAGCCAGCCACAGGCAGCCTGTCAAGGTGGAGAAGAAGAGAATAACACTGCACGGGATGAAGACTTTGTTCTCCAGGTTGAGGCTGAAGATGGAAATGAAAGCGAGGCTCCAAGCGAGATCTCATCTGACCCCGAGCCTGCGGTGCCTCGGAGCACCCCACGAGGATCCACTTCCGGGGTAACTGAATGAATAAGAAAGTAGGGAAATAGGAGGATTATTAGGGGGTCTGCAGGGTGCCTAGTAACTGATGGCTAAAATAGGTGAAGGAAGAAAGGGACACCCTCAAAAACAGGTGGGGCGCAGGGGGGCTGCGGGTGTAAGTACAGGAGATTACTCATTCAGATACCGAGCATCTACCCTGCACTAGGAAACACATGTGACTGCAACAGCATTCTGCCTAAGTCCACAGTGTGATAGGTGCTTCACCGGGACTGAACACAGTGCTTTGGGCGTGTAGAGGAAGGTAGTGAACTACTCAGGCTTCCCAGAGAAGTGACGGTTGGGCTAGGTCTTGAGAGGTGAGTGGCAGTTTGCCAGAGGGATTGTTTTTCCCAGAAATTCCTGGGACAGGACACTAGAGCAGGCAGGGCTATTGAGAGCTCTCAGCAAGTTCCCAAGGGTGCAGAAGTGCCCAGCGGGACCTCGGAGGGTCTAGGGGAGAGCGCTGGGATCAAACTCGGGAGGATGGCCGGACGACCACTGGAGGGAGCCAACACAGGTGTTTGTACGTTTGTTGAATTGTGGTAAAATATACCACATAAAATTTGCCATTTAAAAATGTACGATTGAGTGGTGTTAGCGTGTCCTTGGTGTTGTGCAGCCATCACCACCACCCATTTCCCAAACGTTTTCATCATGACACACAGAAACTCTATACAACAAAGGTTTTTTTTTTTTTTTTTTTTTAAATTTTTTTTTCAACATTATTTATTTATTTATTTATTTGGGACAGAGAGAGACAGAGCATGAACGGGGGAGGGGCAGAGAGAGAGGGAGACACAGAATCGGAAACAGGCTCCAGGCTCCGAGCCATCAGCCCAGAGCCTGACGCGGGGCTCGAACTCACGGACCGCGAGATCGTGACCTGGCTGAAGTCGGACGCTTAACCGACTGCGCCACCCAGGCGCCCCACAACAAAGGTTTTTAAGTAGAAATATAATTAGTTAGGACAATAGGTCAGTCAGCAGTGGACAATTAGAAGACAGCTTCGGGTATCCAGGTAGTAATAGGGAGCGTCTGAATCAAGCCATGAAGCAAGCGAAGGTGGGGGACGGATGCAAGAGACGTTTGAGACAGTTAACAGCACTTGGCAGTCACAGGAAAGGAAGGAGTAGGAGTTTCTAACTTAGATGGTGCTTTCTTGTGCTGGACTTCAGGACAGAGGAGGAGGGGGGTGGGGGAGCAGTGAGGCGATGAGCTCACTTCCTTTTCTTTTGAAATTTATTTTTTTAAGTTTTCAAAATTTATTTTAAGAGAGAGAGAGAAAGAGCGAGCGCGAGTTGGGGGAGGGGCAATGAGAGAGGAGAGAGACAGAATCCTAAGCAGGCTCCACACTGCCAGCACAGAGCCCAACATGGGGCTTGAACCCATGAACTGTGAGATCATGACCTGAGCCAAAACCAAAAGTTGGATGCCCAACCAACTGAGCCACCCAGGCATCCCTTAATTTTTAAATTTTATTTAAATCCAAGTTAGTTAACATATAGTATAATAATGATTTCAGGAGTGGAATTGTGATTCATATTTACATATAACCCCCCATGATGAACTCACTTTCTGACATGCTGAATTGGCCTGTGGGCCATGGGCCATCCTACTAGAGATGTCTGGTAGCCAGTCATGTATGTGGGATCAGTGCCTGCCTTGTCTCAAGTGCAACATTTAAGGGAGTCCCAAACCCTCAGTAATCAAGAAAAATATTTTGATGCAACATTTTAAAAAATAAAAATTGAGGGGTGCCTGGGTGGCTCAGTTGGTTAAGCGTCCGACTTCAGCTCAGGTCATGATCTCACAGTCTGTGAGTTCAAGCCCCTCGTCGGGCTCTGTGCTGACAGCTCAGACCCTGGAGCCTGCTTCGGATTCTGTGTTTCCCTCTCTCTCTCCCCCTCCCCTGCTCATGCTCTGTCTCAGAAATAAATAAGAACATTAAAACAAATTTTTTTTAATAAAAAAAAATAAAAAATAAAAATTGATGCAACAGATTTATGATGAACAAAAATATCAAGGTTTTAAATAAAGACAGGAACTGTATTACTGATTTTTCCTTTTGCTTTACGCTCTGTAATATGGCTTGGGATCACTGTAAAAGTCTAGAATTTGTAGAGAAGCTGAAACTGAGTAAAGCTTACATTTTCTAAGATATAAACTTGATAATCAGGCATAATGATGGAAGTCAAAGCTATGGACACGGGGTGAGATTACCTGGAGTGTGTGCAGGGAGGGTTGAGGAGAAGACAGAGGGACTCAGGGAAATACCATCATCAACTAAACCTGTCAGAGGAGGGAGAGCCTGCAGAGGAATATTAGAGAGGCAGGAAGGAACAAGGAGACACTATCCCATAGGGCAGGAGTTTGAGGAAGCGAATGTGAGTCCTCTGAACCAAAAGACATGGAGACGCTGAGGAAGGTGAACAGAAAATACGTAACAGGTTCCAGGAACCTGGCTGGCTCAGTTGGTTGAGTGTCCCAATTCTTGATTTCGGCTCCAGTCACGATCTCACGGTTTGTGGGGTTGGGCTCCGTGCTGATAGCACAGAGCCTGCTTGGAATTTTCTCTCTCTCCCTCTCTCTGTGCCCCTCCCTTGTGTACACTGGTGCATGCTGTCTCCCCCCCCCTCAAAATAAATAAACTTCAAAAAAATAAATAAGAAAATACATAACAGGTTTTGCAGAAGGTGAAGTCCTAGTAATGGTGGAAACATCAATCTTTTAAGACACTGACAGGTCAGAGGCTAGAGAGGAGGTAGTACCAAGAAAAGTAAAAGCTGGGAAAGCTGTCTTCCGGGGACTTTCTCCAGTCTGTAAAGTTCTCTCGCTTATGTTTTTTTTTTCCATTTGATCCTCAGAAACAGAAGCCACACTGCCGGGGAATGGCTCCCAATGGCTTACCAAATCACATCATGGCTCCAGTTTGGAAGTGCCTCCATCTCACCAAGGACCTGTGAGGCTTGAGGAGGGGGCTGGGGATGCGGGGGTGGTGTTGGCGTGCAGAGGACCTTCTAGAAGTGGGGCCATGGGAAAGAGGGAAGGCACTCACAGGGCAGGACACTGAAGACATTCATAACTAAAAGGTACCGCTCTAAAGGCAAGAGCTCCAGAGCCGTGCTGTCTGACATAAGCCACTAGCTGTGTGTGTGGCCATTTAAATGTAATTTCAAATTTATTAAAATGAAATTAAAAGTCCAGTTTCACAACTGCACTGGCCACATTTCAATAGCCACTTACAGCTAGCGGCTAATGTTTCCGTTGGACAGCACACATAATAGATCCCTCCCATCACTGCACACAGGTTACTGGACAGAGCTGCCCAAGAATTTCTCTCCTCCTTCACTAACGCTGCTTCTGTCCCTCCAGCCGAGAACAGAAGCACTCGTACTGGGAGTTTGCAGAGTGGATTCCGTTAGCCTGGAAGTGGCACTTGTTGTCTGAACTGTAAGTTAGACATTCTGAAGCCGAGGAGGGTGTGACACTCCTGGGATCAGAAGAGGGACAGGGAATCCTGGGGTGGGTGAAAGTCTTACACATTCATGCTCTTTCCTTTGCCTGCCCCCAGTGAGGCGGCGCCCTACCTGCCCCAGCAGGAGAAGTCTCCACTGTTCTCTGTACAGCGTGAAGGACTTCCTGAAGATGGCACACTCTACCGAATAAACAGGTGAAGATTGCATCTCTTTCTGGTTCTAGGAGATAGAAACAGGACAAATGAATGTTGAAAGGGATGACATATTGGCCCTCTTCTTCCCCTGATGCTGTTCCAGTTGGTCCCAGGGTGGGAGGCCTTGCTAGACCTGGTCAACCCAGGTAGTTTGCAGTGCTCATCACTGCTGGCCAGACTGAGGGCAGCTACGGAGATGGAAGGTCAAACCCGTTTACAAGGTCACATCTACTCAGATAGACCTGGGCACACTGGCCCTGGAGAGCCCTGTGGTAAACCAGAATGCACAGCCTGTCATCTTTGAAGGTGAACTAGAGCTAGACAAGCTTTGGAAGGAAAGGAGGAAGATACAGATGGTGGCTAAGGACTATTGTCACCTGTAGAATGTTCTTGATATTCTGGCCCTTGCTTAAGCTAGTTCATACCAGCTCCAGGTGGAGCTCCCATTCTGTCCTCATTACCTTTTTTTTTTTTTTTTTTTTAAAGGCTTAATTTTATGGAGCAGTTTTAGGTTCAAAATTGAGAGGAAGGTGCAGAGATCTCCCATATACTCCCCTGCCCCCATACATGCACAGCTGCCCCATTATCAACATCCCCCACCAGAGGGTACATTTGTTACGATGAATGAGCCTACATTGACACATCATCACTCAAAGTCCATAGTGTACGTCAGGGTTCACTCTTGGTGGTGTACATTCTTTGGGTTTGGATAAATGTATAATGACATGTCTCTGTCATGATGGGATCATACAGAGTAGTTTTGCTGCCCTAAAAATCCTATGTGTTCTAGCTACTCATCCTCCCCTCTAATCCCTGGCTATCACTGATCTTTTGACTGTATAGTTTTGCCTTTTCCAAAATGCTACATAGTTGGGTTCATACAGCATGTAGCCTTTTTCAGGTGGGTTTCTTTCACTTAAACATGCATTTAAGGTTCCTCCATGCCTTTTCATTGTTTGATAGCTCATTTATTTTTAGTACCATATAATATTCCATTGTTTGGATGCTTATCCATTCACCTAATGAAGTCCTTATTACCTTTTATTAATTCCTTTCTTCATCCCATGTTTGACTTTTCTCTAGATTTAGCTCGATCACAGCACACCCAGAGCGCTGGGATGTGTCCTTCTTCACAGGGGGACCCCTCTGGGCTCTGGATTGGTGCCCAGTGCCAGAGGGGGCATCAGCTTCACAGTATGTGGCCCTTTTCTCCAGCCCTGACATGAATGAGACACACGCACTGAGCCAGCTTCATTCGGGTCCCGGGCTGCTCCAACTCTGGGGCCTCGGGACCTTGCAGCAAGAAAGCTGGTGAGGTGGGGCTGGAATGCTGCTGTGGGAGGGTGGTTGAGGAGGAGAGAAGGATGGGGCTGGGCAGGGGTGCTGGGGCGCTTGGATTGGGTTGAGATGGGGCAGAGCACAGGCTCTGGCAGCCCTAGGCCCCTTCTCCCTACCCATTCTCCCCATATGCTTTCTCTCCTCAGTCCTGGCAACAGGGCCCACTTTGTCTATGGGATTGCTTGTGACCATGGCTGCATCTGGGACCTCAAGTTCTGCCCCAGTGGAGCATGGGAACTTCCAGGCACCCCTCGGAAGGTACCTCCCTGTTGGTTGTGGGATGCTCTAGGACTCAGAGTCAGAACAGAGAGGCCCTGCGAGTTCTCAGAGGGGACAGAGAGCGGTGGATGGAGTTTTCCCGGCAACCCCATATCATTTCCAGGGGCCAAAACCTCAAAAGTTTTCTGAGAGGCTCTGAAGGCAGCAAGCCTCAGCACAGATCTGGTCTCCCCCTCTAGGCTCCTCTTCTGCCCCGATTGGGCCTCTTGGCTCTTGCCTGCTCAGATGGGAAGGTGCTGCTGTTCAGTCTGCCCCATCCAGAGGCTCTGCTGGCTCAACAGCCCCCAGGTGAGTAGTGCAGCAGGTGAGGGGGTGGTGCTGCTGCAGCAGGGTCTGTCCATCTCCCCTGAAGCCCCTCCTGGCCCAGCCTCTAGGACCAAGCCTTACTCGGCATCCTACCCACTCTGACTTCACACCTTTTGTTCTCCACCTGTCTCTTTAGCAGTCTGCAAAAGGGGTACTCTCTCCTGCAGTCTTCTCACTGGGCTCTTTGAGCACACCCCCTTGCTCCCCCTTGCCTTCTGTGTGTTCTCAGGCCCTCCCCTCCTGCTGCCACAGCTTATGTGCTGAGCGTGATCTCCCCTGATCTCCTCTGCCACACTCTTCTCCTTCCCTCAGTCCCGTACTCACCTCTCCTTTCTTCACATAAACGCTTGCCTCTCCGTGTACACATAAACACCCTCTCTTCATTGGGAAGAGAGGGAGAGAATATAGAGCTGAAGATGAGCGAGAAGAGGAAGGGGTTAGGGAAAGACATCTCCTATTTGTCAAACTTGATTTTCAACTGTCCCGAGTATTTAAAGAAGAGAGCACCCAGTTTTGAGCCCCGAGAAATGCCATACTTGGTGGTTTGGTGGAGGAGGGGGCTGAGGAGGGAATAGGCAGTGAGGAAGTGAAGACAGATGCGTAGACGATTCTTTCAAGTAGGTTGGCCGTGAAGAGGAACACATAGATGAGGGTGGTGGCTGGAGGTGAATAAGGGGTAAAGGAAAGGTTTTGTTTGTGTGTTTGTTTTATTGAGTTAGGAGACTATGGTGCATGTTTACGTATGCTTATGAGAATGATCCATTAGGGAGAGAAAGCAGATCGCTCAGGAGAAACGAAAGATAACCAGATGAGCAAAGTTCTGGAAAAGGTGAGAGAGTAGGGAGAGAGCAGAGTGGAGCAATTAGTCATTCTGATAGGAGGAAGGACACGCTCACTATAAGGGGGTGGGGGAAGGGGATGGGGCCAGGTAGAGGTAGATTCATCAATGTGCTGGTGGAGAGATGAGCATAAGGGAAGGTCATCGTCAGATTAGGGGTGCTGATGTAAGAGCAAGGCAGATCAGGACTTCAGTCCTCTGTTCTCAGAGCATCGCTCTTCTTCCCTCACAGATGCAGTGAAGCCTGCCATCTATAAGGTGAGTGAGGAATCTGCTACCTTAGCCAAGGCTCCATCTTCTCGAGCCTCCCTTACTGATTCCACAGTGAGTCTCCTTCTGCCACTGAAAAACCCCCATCCTGCTGGATTAAACACTGATTTGAGCCTTTGTGGCAAATGGTAGGTATTCCTAACCCTAGGCCCGGCTCTTCTGTCTCTGCAGGTACAATGTGTGGCGACCCTTCAGGTGGGGTCTATGCAAGCTTCGGACCCCTCTGAGTGTGGTCAGTGCCTTAGCCTGGCCTGGATGCCCACCCGGCCCCACCACCACCTGGCTGCTGGCTACTATAATGGTAACAAAACAAAACAAAACATAAGGGGATGTTGCTATTTAAAGTTTATATATGCTTGTTGTTTTTTGGTTGTTTCTTTTTTGGTTCAGTGTTGGGCATTATGTTCAAGCAATGTAAAAAAAACAAAGAAGGAAGAAGAAAGTCACTAGAAATCTTCTTTTCAAAAAACCATAATTAAGAGTCGGTGAACATCATTTCATGGAGTTCTGTATGCGTATATAAAGATAAAAAGATCAGATGGCGAGAGAAAGAATTCTATGACCGTGGGATCATTCTATGTATTTTAAAAATATTTTTTAATGTTTTTTATATTTGAGAGACAAAGAAAGAGAGCACAAGTGGCAGAGGGGCAGAGAGAGGGAGACAGGATCTGAAGTGGACTCCATGCTGACAGCAGAGATCCCAGTGTGGGTCTTGAGCTCATGAACCATGAGATAATGACCTGAGCTGAAGCCGGACGCTTAACCGACTGAGCCACCCAGGCGCCCCCTATATAAGCTGTTTTAAAGATTTTGTTTTTAAGTAATCTCCACACCCAGCGTGGGGCTCAGACTCACAACCCTGAGAGCAAGAGTCGCACACTTTACCCCCTGAGCCAGCCAGGCGCCCCTTTATAAGCTATTTTAAATGAAAATGTATGAAATTTAATTACACTTTAATTTTATAAAAGAAAAAGACTGGAAACTGAAAGATGGGCTAAGCTTCCCATAAATGTTCCTTCATCACAGAGACATCCATTCCTTCGGATCTTCTTAAGGTTAAAAAGAGGGGGAAAGAATGATAAAGAGCAGTCCAGTAGTTGGAGTTATCAGGTGACAATTTCATGGTCAGACCTCATCAGTAGCCTCAGCCTACAGAGGTCAGGAAATTAGCACTCTCACGCTTCTTCCTGGCCCTCTCAGTCTTCTCAGTGTTTTCTTTTGGTACTGTGATTTTTCATCATTTGCATGCTGTCATTGTTGATGCTGTTTTGCTGTCTTGATTCCCAGTTATTTAACCTTAATTCTGTATTGAAATGATCATGTGTGTCCACCGTCCGTTCACCTCAGGCTGCCGTTGTTGCCAAATTACTGATACGGCTCAGCTGGAGTTCACGGCCAATGAGCTTTTTCTTTTTTTTTTTTCTTTTTTTTTTTTAACGTTTATTTATTTTTGAGACAGGGAGAGACAGAGCATGAACAGGGGAGGGGCAGAGAGAGAGGGAGACACAGAATCTAAAACAGGCTCCGGGCTCTGAGCTGTCAGCACAGAGCCTGACGCGGGGCTCGAACTCACGGACCGTGAGATCATGACCTGAGCCGAAGCCGGACGCTTAACCGAGCCACCCAGGTGCCCCTGCCAATGAGCTTTTTCAAAAAAGGCTCAGAGGTGCTACGTTTCCTGAGTTTTTAGCTACAAATATTTTCCCCAGCTTTTGTTGATTAAATTCTTACTGTTCCTTAATTTCTTTTCTTTTTATCAGAGTTCTACTTTTGATTACCTCCTCCTCCGCCAGCCCGGTCAGGGGCAGCTTTTGGGGTCAGCAGAGTTCGTTTCTATTTCTTCGTTTGTTTTCTGTTTCTCCACATCTTGTTGCTTTTGGCTCCTTGCCTGTTCTCTTTGTCTTAGAGCAGAGTTGGCAGACATTTCTCTAAAGGTCCAGATAGTGAATATTTTATGTCTTGTGGGCTGTTTGACCATTGTTGGAACTGCTCAACTCTGCCATTGAAAACTGAAGGCAGCCATACATGAGGTAAACGAATGGGTGTGACCATGTTCCAGTCAGACTTTATTTACCAAAGCAGGCAGCAGGCTGTATTTGGCCCAAGGGCTGTAGTTCGTCAACCCTTGTCCTAGAGGGTTTATGCCTTTTAAAAAGCCCTTTGCTTTTATTTAGTAGGGAGTCCAGGCTACGGGGTGTATTCAGTCCAGCTTTCAACTGCAAGTGCCACACTAAGCTATTATTTTTTTGTTGATGAGAGTTGGAGCTAAAATATCACGGAGGGAATGTTGCCTAGATCATCATGATCCACATATCCTTTCATAAGGGGGTCACATCTGAGGGTAAAAGGCAAAGGTCCTAGGAACCCAGAGGAAAACATTAGAGCAAAGAAGGGAGAACTTGCCTTTATTACCTACACATTCTATCCCTACCTCAGGCATGGTGGTTTTCTGGAACCTTCCCACCAGCTCACCCCTGCAGCGGATACGGCTCTCTGACGGCTCCTTGAAACTCTACCCTTTCCAGTGTTTCCTAGCCCATGACCAGGCTGTGCGTGCCCTTCAGTGGTGCAAAGCTAACAGGTACGGGACAGGAGAGCTGTGGCGTGGGAGGTGAAGCCTGGGCAGGCTGACGCTCCCAGCCTTGCTCAGATTTGATCTGCTCCCTTTTCTCCCCTCTTTCCACAGTCATTTCCTCGTCTCTGCGGGAAGTGACCGCAAAATCAAATTCTGGGACCTTCGACGACCTTATGAACCCATAAACTCTATCAAGCGCTTCTTGAGTACAGAGCTGGCCTGGCTGCTCCCCTACAATGGTGTCACTGTGGCTCAGGACAACTGCTATGCCTCGTACGGCCGGATACACATAGGGGCTCTGGGACAGGCCCTAAGGGTTGGGGTGCAAAGTGTGCCAGGTTGTTGTGGGGAGAGGGGAGTTCAGAGTTGGGCACTGAAGGAAACACTGAGGTAGTCTGCATTCTGGAAGGAACTGGGGAAGGGAAATTAATCCAATCTTGGAAAAAGGAAAGTGTTTTTTTCTTCCTCTTACAGTTATGGACTCTGTGGAATTCATTATATTGATGCTGGTTACCTTGGTTTCAAGGCCTATTTCACTGCTCCTCGAAAAGGCACTGTCTGGGTGAGCCCCCGTCTTCATTACACAGGAAAACGATTACTTTACTCACCTGCTGGTGGTCAGGAAGAGGCAGTAGTTTTGGATAGAAAAAGAGAGATGTATGGTAACTGTATCATCAGGGATAAGGGTTATGCATAAGCTCATTTGTATGTGTGTGTATGCCCACCTCAGACTGTGTGCAGTTGTTACCAGTTCACAGAACTGAAACAATGAGTGAATGAATGAATGAAAGACATCTGTCTCTTCTTATTAGAGTCTTTCAGGATCCGACTGGCTTGGGACAATAGCCGCGGGAGATATATCCGGGGAGCTCATTGCAGCTATATTGCCAGACATGGCACTGAACCCAATAAATGTCAAGCGACCTGTAGAGCGAAGATTCGTACGTATATGAATATTTAATGGCAGCACCATCTGTTGGGTCCTAATCCACATGATCTCCTAAATTAGAACTATAAATTAACAATAGGGTACAAATTTGTATGAGGTCTCCCAGACCTGAAATTGTCTCTGGAAGTCTTTTTTAATGTTTATTTTTGAGAGGCAGGGGGAGGGGGAGGGAGAGACACAGAATCTGAAGCAGACTCCAATCTCTGAGCTGTCAGCACAGAGCCTGACGTGGGGCTCGAACTCACAAGCCGTGAGATCATGACCTGAGCTGAAGTCAGATGCTTAACCGACTCAGCCACCCAGGTGCCTGGTCCCTGGAAATCTCAGCACAGAGTTGTACACAATCTTCTCTACCTTAGTGCATCTGAGCATATGTTCAAACATACTACCTTCTTCCATCTTTTAAGTCTCTCCTACCCAAAATCAATTTTCTCTTTTACTTTTATTCCGTCTTCAGTATTATGGAACCTAATGTCAGGGTCTCCTTTCTAGCCTATATATAAAGCAGATCTGATGCCATATCAGGACAGCCCTGAAGGTCGAGACCGTTCTGCTTCATCGGAGGCCCCCAACCCTCCCAAGGCTCGAACTTACGCTGAAACTGTCAGCCATCACTACTTGCTGTTTCAAGACACAGATTTGGTAAATTGAGGCCAAGAGAATGGGTGTGGCATTTGAAAAAGTAGAAAATGTTAGTCCTGGTATAGTAGGGCTTTCTAAGGAGTTGTAGCCCAAAGATGCGAGACTAAGAAGCCCCTGGCTTTCTCTCTCTTGTTGTACTCCCCTCCCCAGGGTTCCTTCCACGATCTGCTCCACAGAGAGCCAATGCTGCGCATGCAGGAAGGAGAGGGGCATTCGCAGCTCTGCCTGGACAGGCTGCAGCTGGAGGCTATCCACAAGGTAAAAGCCTGGTCTCATCTTCTCCACCTTTCTTCACTCTCGTTTCCTCCCAACTCTGGACATATGATCAGTGAAATGGGCAATGAACACATAACAGAGACAGCTGAGAAGGGAAAACAGCTCTGGCGACCTCATTCTGCAAAGCATGATAGACATTCCTCATTTCTACCTCTCTCACCCCATCGTGGTCTTATCCTTTCAGATTGTGGCCCTTTTTTTTTTTCCTCCTGTTACAGCTACGACTCACCCTAAAGCACCAACTGTGAGCATCTCTCTTTTGTTTTCTGTTCTCTGCACAGGTCCGCTTCAGCCCAAACCTGGATTCCTATGGATGGCTGGTATCTGGGGGACAGTCAGGGCTGGTTCGGATCCATTTTGTCCGTGGACTCACCTCACCACTGGGCCACCGTATGCAGCTTGAAAGCCGAGCCCACTTCACTGCTATGTTCCAGCCGTCCTCCCCTATCAAAGGGCCCGGCTTCCCTCCAACTAGCCATCGCCTTCTGCCCAGTCCCTAGTCGTGGTCCACACAGGACCTTTGGAATGAAATCTGCCAGGAACAAATGGCCCCCAACCACAGGGCCATAGGAACTGGGGTCTTCCTGGATAGTGACGCTGCCAGACCTGGACCTTTAGACCTGCCTTGCCAGGACTCCTTAGATACCTCTCCTTCCACAGACTCTGTCATCACAGGCCCCTGCGGGCAGGGGGGCTCTCCCTCCACAAACTCTCAAGGCTCCTCCACCTAAAACTATGGCTCATGAGAAACACTCAGGCCTGACCTAGGCTTGGGAGTCAAATTGCTCATATTGAGCATATTGTGAAGTGGGTAAAGCTGAGTAAAGGTACTGGGTGTTTTTGAGACCACACGTGAGTGGGTGTTTGGAGAACTGGAAAGGGTATCTGTATGAAGGCTCCTGTCTGACTATATTCCAGGATCCAGTATTACTGCCTTCTCAACTTCCTCTTCAAAGTAACCAACACACAGGCCCATGAGGGGTGACAGTAATTTATTGGATTGAAGCGGCTTATAGTACTTCTTTAACTGAGGAACACCACAAACGCCCTACCAGTAGAACAGTGGCTCAGATCTTACTTGCTCCCGCTTATGAAATATTCCCAATCACTGGTCGTCTGACCTTACTCGAACACTCCTAGGCAGTCATGTTTTAAAAAAAATCTTCCTTTATATCAAGTCAAAGAGTATACTTCTATACATTTCACCATGATTATTAGGAAATCTAGTCATTCTTCCCTGTGATTGCCCTTTTAAATATTTAAAAATAGCTATCATGTGTTTCCCAAGTCTTTTCTTCTCTAGATTAAATATCTTCAGTTACTTTAACCATTCTTTACACGTCATCATTTTTGGTCCTTCATGATCCTGGCACATCGTTGAGTTATTAAACATGTCTAGCTGCTTTATTTCAGCTCTCCAGATAGGAGGTGTTTAGAACCCAAATACAGTAATGTGTTGTTGTATCTCCTCTTGTTAGAGTCCTCTTGTGGGATACTGCAGACTCCTAGGGACTGCAGTACCGCCTCCTAAGCAGAGAGAGACCCCAGCAATGAGAAATAGGCAAACCACAGTCTTGGAATGTATAGGAGTACAATCAAGTTTGGGGTGGAGGGGAGGGAGGAGTCAGATGACCTCGGAAGATAGAAAGAAGTACACAGCCAGCTCCAACTGAAGGGAGTGGAGATTAGTCTACCACCTACCTAGAACAAAACCCTCTGGCACTGTAGACTGGTTGGCCAAATATCTGAATAGCTTTCTGCCTCTTGGATTTGGGAATTTATCGTATGTCAAGAAGAAGAAAGGAATCAAGCAGTTCCAATTTCCTTCCTGTACAGAAGAGGAAACGAGCTGGAGGCAACCAGACTATTAGCAGCAGAGGGACCACAACCCATGTCGGTGCAAAGGAGTCCAGTCTTCTACCGTCCCATTGTGATCAGGCTCTGGTTGTGCCACTTTTGTTTTTGAGCTGACAGGGAAATGCCTTCCGTTGCAGAGAAGCTTTGTTCATTCTACACAGCAGCCCCTCAACACTGCCTCATGGGATTCCACTTTCAGTGGCAGAAAAGATGGGACCTGGGGACCCTAGCTGTTGAGGCTAGAGGTCAGTGCTGGCAGCCTTGCTCCTCCTGTGGACTCTAGCCTTGGTCTCCACCTCCAAAAGAAAATCAGGAGGTTGCTTTCAGCCCTTGCTGTCTTTCTCCACCATAAACCCTCTTCTCCCCAGGCTGTTCCACTTCAACCTTCCCTCCCAATGTGTACACTTTATACTATCCATGGATGCCTGTGCTTTTCTTTCTTTGTGCCTTTGCTCACACTTCCCTGCTCCAGGAGCATCCTTTTTCATCATCTCCACAAAAACCCTGTTCATCCTTCAAGGTCCCAATGCAAATCTCACCTTTCATCAAGGAGTTTCATAGATTTCTCTAGTAAATATTCTCCCTCCCATGTGTTCTCAAGAGGAAAGGAAGAAAAAAGGATAAACAAGTGTTTATTAAGCACTTGGTCTATTTCAGGTATTTTGCATGTTACCTAATCATATGAGGTAGGTACTGCCCCATTTTACTTGCTATTACTGAGAGTTTAAGCAGTCTGAATAAGGTCAGTTTACTAAGTAGTGATGCTGGGATTTGAATGTAGACAGCCTGACTTCAGAGGACAATGGTTTCCAACCTACCTCATTTGGTCTATTATATTTACCAGTGTAAATTCACTCTAGCACAGTGTTTTGTATATAGGAGCCTTTAGTTAAATATTTGTGACACCCAATTATCTTGCTTCCTCATTGTGTTTCTCCAGTAGCTGTGACAGGATTCTCCCTGCCTTAATCATATAGGAATTGAGTAAACTGGGGCTAGAGCTAGCCAGATAGCCTGAAAGAGTCCCGTAGGGCTGCTCCCTGGATATAGTTAAAGGCTGCCAGCCTGACAAATGTACTGCCAGGGACCTGGTCATAGTTTACACCACCCTAGAAAGGATGTTTCACTACATTCACAAATTTTTAGAATGTTAGAGCTGGAAAGGGATTAAGAAATCACCGAATCTATTGATTTCCAAACACTTTTAGTTGTGGGCCCCTTTGTTTAAAAATGGCTTTTCCTAGAAATACATTTTAAAAGCTGAGGTAAAGAAGAACCTGTGGTGATATCCCCCAAAACGTCTCCTTATAAACCCCTAAAACTGAAGGGTTTGAAAAACAGTTCAACAGATGAGGAATCTTAAATTCTAGTACTGACCAAGGCTGCAGAGACCACTAGTTATGGAACCAGTAAAGACCTTCTGAGGTTCTGGAATCCTGTGCTTTCCAGGGAGGAGTCCTCTTTACGCAGCATTTCTTTTTCTTTTTCTTTTTTTTTTTTTAATGTTTATGTTTTATTTTTGAGAGAGAGAGTGTAGGTGGGGGAGGGGCAGAGAGAAAGGGGACAGATGATCCGCAGGGAGCTTCGCGCTGACAGCAGAGATCCCCATGCGGGGCTGGAACTCACCAACCACTCACCAACCGTGAGATCACAACCTGACCAGAATGACTAAGCCACCCAGGTGCCCCTGCGCAGCATTTCTAAAGGCCCGTCGTGGACAAAGACTGAACTAGGTGCTAAGAGGATGGCAAATACAAACAAGACGCAGTTTCACCTATTCAGGAGCTCACAATCAAGGCGAGTGAAGAACCCAAGGACAATGAAAAAATAACACAGGCACTTAACTATGTTTCCAAACTGATGCCCGAGATTGAGCAAGGCGTCAGCACCTTGGCCAGTTCCGGGGCGCGGGAGCAGTGAGGGTCTACCCAGGTTGAGAAGCCCGGGCCACGGGAGAGGGGTCAGGAGGAGGCAGGGGTCAGGTGGGAAGCATGGCAGGAGGGGCCCTCACCGAGACCGGGCGCACACTTGGAAAAGGGTTTGCTCACAGACTGAGAGCTGAGCCGTTCTCCACGGGTGTTTGTGGCTCAGTCCACTCCCACTCCAGCCCTGGGAGCCGGGTTAAGCTTGGAGGCCAGCCGGGCGGAAGGGCGGGGCTTGCGGCGGAAGTCCCGCCTCCTGTCGGGTCACGTGAGGGGCTGGACGCGAGCGCAGGTGAGTGGCTGGTGATCCTCCGTCCCGGGCTCAAAGCTTCGCGTGCTGAGAGCGCCTAAGGCGCCTGTGACCTCTTCTAGGCCAGGGAATGATAGGCCCTATTTCCGGTTGGACTCAGGAAGGATGCGGGCTGGTTCCAACCGAGAGTGACTCAGGGGACCAACCAAGCTCTGGGTGAAAGCCTGAGCAAACTGTCCTTACGTGTCTCGGTACGGAAGGAGGTCCCCAGGTGGCCTTGCTTCAGGGCGGGGGATGGGGTGGCTGGTAGCTGCCACTGACATTCAGTAGCCGCTTACAGCCCTCTTCTATTACCTGATTGCCTAAGATGATCCCTATAACAGGAAGTTGTCCAGGAAGCATCCCTCCTGAGGCGTCTGCCCCTCTAGGACATATTGGAAGCGGGAGGGGGAGAGGGAGTGGGGACAACGGAAAGTCAAGCGTCTCTTTAATTGTGGGGAGAGGCCATGAGGGTAACCCCCCTCTCCTCTTGGCTTGACAGGAATCATGGCACTCTGGCGGGCATACCAGCGAGCCCTGACTGTTCACCCGTGGAAAGTACAGTTCCTGACAGCTGGTGAGTGAATAGACCTGAGTGGAGCCAGAGCAGGCTGATTTGGGAGGCAAAAGCTCGCCCCACCACACCTCCCTCAGTTGCTTCTATTCAGCACCCTTGAAGGGTTAGCTGTCTGTCATCCCAAGTTGTCCCCAGTCTTTGGGAAGGTGGGTCCCCAAGGCTGTTCTTAAGGAAAGGGTATGCCTAGCTGTAGGATCTGAAAGTCCTCAGAAAGCTGAGGAGTCATCCCTTTGGGATAAAGGCATTGCTCCAGGAGGCCTTAACTTAGAAAACAATAGCAAACGCTCCTCTAACATCTTACAGTGTGCAAAACACTTTCAAGACACATTTATCTCATAGGGTTGCCACAAAGATCTGAGAGTCTGCATTAAATCACCTAATTGCTGGGATCAGGACTTTTACCCCAGTTTATTTTCTTTGTGGTATTTTTTTTTTTTTGGTAAAATGTATCTTAGCATACAAAAGAATAGTTAAGACGTGTGTACAGTTTAAATAGTATTAAAACTGATTACTTTTGTATCAGTACCCAGCTCGAGACCCCTTGAGCACCTATCCCTAACTTGACTTGTATAGCCAAGAGAGGACCATTTTCATGAGTTTTGTTTATACAACTCTTTTGCTTTTCTTATAGTTTTACTACCTATTTATATATCCCCAAACCATATACTAATCAAGGATTTATGTTTACTCCAAATCCAGTGACTGGATAACAACCTCACAAAGGCAACCCAGTGACTTAACCTGCATTTGTTACCATTTTTATTTTGCACATTAGCTAAGAAATCCAGAGATGGCACAGAGATAAGTAAGTTTTATAGTGGTGGGGGGGGGGGGAGGACTAGAAGGTCTATGACTGTTGGAGCAGTGCAAGAGTGAGCAGGTTAAGATGGGGTCTTGCCTATGTTTAGAGGAAGGGAACAGGATTCTAGTGAGGACCATGGGCTTCTGGAACGAAGACTGTCAGGAGGAGCAGCAAGCTATGAAAGCCAGGGAGGAACAGCAGTCTTGTTACTGGAATAGCCCCACATCAGCACTAGAAAGTTCACCGGGTGACTGGCCAAGGGTTGGACGCTTTTGCCCCTCCCCGGGCCCTTCTCCAACCTCTGTGCCCAACCACCCCATGTCCTGTCCTCAGAGTGTCCGTCAGCCTGCATGACTCACCTGGTTGCGTGCGTGGTGACTCATGCTGGACTGTGTGGCTGTGATGGGGACTGACACGCTGGGCCCTTTGCCAGCCTCAGACTCCCTCAGGGCCCTTAACAGCCGGAAGGAAGGTTCCCCCTCCTGGCCATCAAGAATAGAGAGGGAGGGATAGTCCCTGTGTTTCCCTTCCCAAGGGATGTGCAATTGACAAGGGGAGGAGCTAGAGTTCAGAGGGGCCCAAGTGCATGTGTGTGACGGGACTGGGGTGCTGGAGCCCTGTATCTCCGTCTGGGTGTGTGGCTCTATACCTGCATCGTCTCCGCACAGCCCTGAAGCACCTTGTAGGTAGCACTTTTCTCAGACATCTCCTTCCCTGCTGCTAATGTGTTTGGATCAAACTACAAATGAAGGGAAGAGGTGGGTTGAGCTCATCGAGCTGTTTTTAGATCCTTGCACAGTGCTTCCTAAGGTCCCATGGGATAGCTCATCACACTGGAAAACAGAAGAGAGATTTCAGACTTGGACTTAGAAGACCAGGTTTTGTTTTTGTTTAAAAAAAATTTTTTTTTTGGTAATGTTTATTTTTGAGAAAGAGAGAGACAGAGCGTGAGCAAGGGAGGGGCAGAGAGAGAGGGAGACACAGAGTCGGGAGGGGCAGAGAGAGAGGGAGACACACAGTCGGAAGCAGGCTCCAGGCTCTGAGCTGTCAGCACAGAGCCCCATGCGGGGCTAGAACCCACAAACTGTGAGATCATGACCTGAGCCAAAGCCAGATGCTTAACCGACTGAGCCACCCAGGCGCCCCAAGACCAGGTTTTGAATCTCAGCCCTAGCACTCAGTAGCTGTGTGAACCAGGCAAGTAAGTCAGTAAACCTCTTGGAGCCTCGGTTTCCTTATTTAGGAATTGAGTTTAGTTATATGACCTCACAGAGTCAGTGTAGGAGTTATCTCTGTGAAAAGGCTTTAGAAATTTGAAAAAAAAAAAAAAAAGTTTCAATAGACATAAAGCCTCCTGGACTTGGCCCTTTCCATGAGTGTTGTCAACCCTAAATGACAAGCTATTCTTTTTAGAGTGGTTTTTCAGCTGAGTTTGTTCCATTTGCCTTAAATTTGATCATGGGTGACTATCTTACCCTTGGCTCTCCAAATAGCAGAGCCTGGGGCTTCGATGCAGGTACTTTGTAAGGGAGTAGGAACTAATCCTGCAGGGGAAGAGGGAGAGCCAGTACAAAGATCATATTGCATACTGCTTAGGACGTGTGTCTCCTCATCCCTTAAAACGGACCGAGAAGCTCTTTGAAATGCCTCTTAGAACTATATGGGAGAATAGTCTTTTCTGGAGACAAGAAGAATCCTTTACCCACCAGCTCTCACCCCACATTGGTCAAATGTTTGCCACACGGGATGTCAACACCCGTGCGCCCCCGGATCACATGTGCATGGTCCCAGGTAAAGCATCAACAGCACAGCCCCAGATATGACCTAGGCCTGAGGCAGGATCGATCAGGTTGAGCCGCAGTAGTGGCCGGAGTAAGGGATAAGTGAATCAAGATCTGAAATGGTTCAAAAGAAGTGTCTGATACCCCCCAGCGTTGGCCAAGCCAGAGTCACGAACAGAGCAGCCTGGGAAGTGTGTTGTGCAGAGTCTGAGTCAGCCTTTTCCCGTCCTTTCTGGAGGGCCCTTCCAGTCTCCAGTGGGCCCGGGGCCCAGCTCCATCCATCTCCGGCCACTCTAGTCCTGCTATGGAGACAGCCAAGCTTCTACAGACACTGGTTTCCCTAGAATCTGAATTCCACCAGGATGTGAGGGCTCAAAAGGCATTGGAGCATCCAGTCCAGCCCCTGATACCACAGAGCAGGCAGGGGGCAGGGGTGATGTGCACCGAGGTCCCCATGGCCAGTGGTAGAGCTGGTATTGGAACGTAAGGCGCTTCCCAGTGCGGTGCTCTGCACTCAAGACCGCTGGGGCCTTAGACTGCGGAGCGTAGCCCCAGCTGGTCTGGGCTTCCATACCTGACAAAGCTTCAGAACCCTCCATTCTGTCTCGTTTTCTAGCAGTAGGATGGCTTCCGGCCAGGCGTGCGGAGAGCATTCAGCCCAGTCCCAGAGGACACACTCTCCCCTCTCTCTGCCCAGCTTCAGTTGCCTCTGGGCTCTGTCAGACCAAGCCCCTGGCCCAGGCAGCTATTTAATTGTGGAAGACTTCTGGGGAGGAGTGAATCTACAGCACCTCCGGCCCCATGCCGGGAGCTCTACCTGCTGCCCCAGGCCTTCTGCGCTCAAGGACACGTTTCCTGCTCCTCACTCCAGCTTCCTGCCCCTCACTCAGCCTTCTCATCTTCCATTAGTGCTTTATTTTCTTGCCTCTAAGACCCCATACACAAAAGCCAGGAGGGGAACAAAGTGGGGCAAGTGGGGAATTAAGACGAGGATGTAGAAGTTGGGGCTTTTCCACTAGTGGGCAGGGGGTGGTCCCAAACACATCTCTGCTCAGAGGCAGCCTCTCCCCAACCCCCTCAGTCCGCTGAATCCGGTGGTGAGTGACGGCATGAGAACTGGCACCTACCCAGGGGCATGATGTCACACCTGCGCCAGCGTCTGCCTGCTGGGCTCCACGCCCAGCCTGGCATTGGGGCATCACTGCCCGGCAGCCCCTCACCCTGCCCCATCAGGGCTCGGGCTTCACATCTCTGCCCTGACCCTCTGGAAACAAATCCAAGGAAAGGGGAGCCAGAGCACGGAAAGATCTAGATCAACCAAGTATGTCCAGGAGGCCTCCCAGAACCTGGTGGGGGCCTGCTTGGGCTCTGCACTGGGGAAGGTGGAATGAGGAACCTGAATGTCAGCTCTTCTTGCTCAAATTCTCTCGGCCCAGAGACCAGGCCTTGTTCTGTGCTCAGACCAAAGCCTTGCACCTCCCTGGAGTTGCTGCAGGCCCAGAGTCCTTCTGATCTGTGGGCAGAGGAGGAACTGCTGGGCACGGTTTTTTGTCTGAAATGGACAGAGCTGGCAGGGGCTACAGAGCTACGTGCCCACTGCCTCTCGCCGCTGCCCTTTGCTCAGGAGTCCCTCGGGTTCCATGAGCGTGGTCTGGGGGCCTGGAAGCCATCTTTCTCAAAGGCTGCTGCTCCCAGGACTGCGGTTTTCATTCCTGCTCTGCCGTTAGCTTGTTGGGTGACTGTTGGCAAGCCACGAAGAGTGAAACACACACCTTCATCTCTTTGTGGCTCTTGTGACCCAGGAAGATTGCTGCTTGCCCTCCCCACAAGGGGACAAGGAACAGAGAGGGTCAGCTCCTGGGGAGTAGAAGACAGAAAGGAAGTGCATTAGTCTAGGAAGTCTCTTTGATGTGCAGCCTTTGGGGCCTTGTATGGGCAGGAACCCCCTGCGAGTAGCAGAGCAGCCGAAGGGGCCTCTTGGCACCCGCTGACCCCTGAGCCCAAGTCTCAGCCCCTGCCGTGATTCCCTGGCTTCCTGCTCCTTCTTGAGAGAAGGCCTGGGTTCACCCCAACTCCACTCCTTACCAAATCACCTCAGCCCTCAAAGATGGTAAATGGAGGTGTGACTCTACATCCCAGACCTTTCGTGAGGATCGAATATGCGAGAGCCGTTTGTAAGTTAAACAGCTTGCCCAAGTAGAAGGTCAGACTGTTACTCTCTTCATTTAAGAAGTGACTGCCTTCTGTTCCACCCTCTCTGGGGCTTCTCAGGGTCCCCTTCCCTTTCTGCATGGCCACAGCAGCAACCCCTCCCTGGGGGGGTGTGAGCGAGGGTGTAGGGAGATAAGTGCTAACTGCCTGGAGCAGGGAGCGGGCAGCAAGCCTTCAGTTCCACCTGTCCTCACACCTTGAGCCTGACACGTGGTCCTGCGGGCTGGGCTACTCTGGGGAGCACTCACACTTGGAGTTCTTCATGCCTTTCCCAGAGCGGACCTGTTGGTTAGGTGTGGCAGGGGATAAGAGAGCAGAGATGTCTAGGATTCTGTCCTTGGCCTCTGGGAGGCTGTGGCTAGCCATGTTCTGGGAAGAGCCTCCACCATTTTGAGAGTTTCTGGGAGAGGTTGCCTTGATGGTTTTGTTGGGGGTCCCAGAGCTGCTCCACGGGCCTGGGAGTGCCGTCACCCGTGGGATTGGGGGGGGGGGGGAGCGGGTCACAGCCCCAGCCCTGCGCCTTCTTCAGCTGCCTCTGACGAGACTGCTCAGGGGCAGGGCTTTGCAGAGGGTGCAGAGGAAGAATAGTGAGGGTGCAGCCGGTGTGGACGTCAGAGCCAGCTCTGGACCAAGGAATAGGGTTAAAGAATGTGTTTGCCCAGTGCTGATTGAGGGCACAGGGACAGTGGTAGCTATGGGATTGGAGGGGGGGGCCCTCATTACTCAGTGAGATGGACGGGCAAGCTGGAGGTCATACAGTCACTCCCGAGTGACCCTATGTGTGTGTGTTCGCTAGGAACCATCACGCCACCATAACTGACGGGGGCTCTGTAAACAGTGACGATTTCTGTCTCAGTTTCTGGGTGTGGGTGTCTGACTAAGGCTGCTTGGAGCGGGGTGTCTGTGTGAGTGCCGGAAGGGGAAGCAGGTACAAAGGCCTGGGAGAGAAATGGCTATAATATCTATTGTCAGCTCAGTCTGAGGTTGTGAATGGGGGTGCCTGGGTTTACCTGATTGTGCTAGGAGGTAGCCAGGACTCCTCCTTGTGGGGACTCTTACCAGCTCAGCCACTCATCTTCCCACCTGGGACCATTTAAACACTCATGTTTTAGAAAAAGAATTATTTTTGCTGTTATCCACAAGTAGAGACCTCAAGACCCAGGGGAAGGACATTGTCCAGGGTCTTGCCTTGGACTGGGGGGAAGAAACCAGGGTTCCTTACCATTCTACACATGATCTCTTCGTATTGCGGCGTTCTGGAAAAATCACTGTCTAGGGAATCAGGCCACCTGGTTCTTGCCTTGGTTCTGCCCCTTACTGGTTATAGGAGGTCCCAGGCCTTCATTTCCATACCTTGTAAAGCAGGAGTTTGGATGGGATTATCTGGAAGGCCTTTCCAATTCTGATCGTCCTTGGTTCTCAGCCCCAAGCACCTTAAATTCTCCTTCCTCTAGCTGCAGTCTCTGACTGGGACTTCCCTTTATTACTCTGTGCAGAGTCCATGGGCCCTGGCCTGATCAAGGCTACTCATCCCAGTTTCTAACAGGACACAGGGGAGATGTCACCATCTCTGGGAGAGGAGAGTTTCGAAGCAGCAGTGAAGGACTGGCTCTTTGCCCCAGAATTAGTCTCTTGGGCTCAGAGTGTCAGAGCCTCATTCAGGGACTCACTTCCCTACCTGGAATGTCAGCCCATGTCCAGGAGTGTCCTGACAATACCCGTGTACCCTGCACAGGGTCCCTGATGGGCCTGGGTGACATTATCTCACAGCAGCTGGTGGAGAGGCGAGGTCTGCGGGAACACCAGACTGGCCGGACCCTGACCATGGTCTCTGTGGGCTGTGGCTTTGTGGTAAGTTCCAGGCTGCTGGAGGATCGGACGGTGGCCTTAATTCCATGTCATTCTTTAGTTTCCCTTGGCCTCTCTCCATCTAAGCCAACCTTGAGTGTGCGCTTCCACTGGGATTTGGTTTCTAATCCTTGAAGAGAGGAGCTTTGTGATGCCAAAGCCAAGTGCTTCCCTCACTGCACACCCTCTCTCCTCCCCGGGGTTCACTTTCAGGGCCCCGTAGTGGGAGGCTGGTACAGGGTTTTGGACCGGCTCGTCCCTGGCACCACCAAGGTAGATGCGCTGAAGAAGATGCTGTTGGATCAGGTGAGCCGAAGGAGAAGGGGCTCAGGAGGGGTGAGCGGTGCTGGGGGTGGGCGGGGGTTGAGGTGCTCACAGACCTTTAATTCTTCTCCCCTAGGGGGGCTTTGCCCCTTGTTTTCTAGGCTGTTTCCTCCCACTGGTAGGAGCACTCAACGGACTGTCAGCCCAGGACAACTGGGCCAAGCTACGGCGGGTGAGCTGGGCAGGTGTGGGGCGGCCTCTGGTCTCCGGCCGGCAGCCCGGCAGTCCCAGGGGAACGAGGCAGGTTTCATGGGGACGAGCCAGGTGCGAGTCCGGGCAGAGTCCCAGGCTCTGGAGAAGAGGAGCCGAGGGGTGTGGCACAGACTTCCTTGAACAGAAGTTTGTGTGGGGTGTAACACGCAGACTAGGAGGCGGGGGCGGCTTGGAAGTAAGTGTGAGGGTCAGTTTGTTCCTTCTTTGTCTCCTCAGGACTATCCTGATGCCCTCATCACCAACTACTATGTAAGCGATGACACCGCCCCTGCCCGTCCTGCTTTCTTGAGTCCAGACGTGCCCGGGATAGGGGTCCTCCTGACATAGAAGCCCCTCCATTGGGATGAGTGGGCACCACACTCAGGGAAGCACTCACTCAGCTGCTCACCTTGTTCTTGTCTGCAGAAGTCGGAGTAAGACCAGGCAGTGAGTCCGGGGGTCAGGTGATGGAGGCACTCCCCCAACCTTTACCTTCCTTCTCTTCTAGCTCTGGCCTGCTGTGCAGTTAGCCAACTTCTACCTGGTCCCCCTTCATTACAGGTAAGACAGGTTCTGCCCCCACCCATCAAGGAAGATGCACAAGGCGATTCTCCTTTCAACCTTGAATCACGTTAGACCCTCCCAGAACACTGCCCCAGCCACAGCGCCTCACACTCTCAAGCATTTTATTCAGAACCTCTTATCCATTACAGAGCCTGTCCCAGCACCTGCCCACTGACCTTCTTTCATCTTCCTGGAGAGGCTCCTGCTCCACAGCCCTGTCTCCTTCCCACCTGAGCTCCCACCTTTGATGGCATATCTGCAGGGACAGTGCCTGGGGTGGGGGTGGGAGGCAACAGCCTAGGTTAGACAGAAAGGTAGACGGAAGAGCCAAGTGGGAACCTGGCCAGGTTAGTCCACTGCAGGGTATTACTTTACCCTAGTAATAAAGGTAGTTGCTGAAACCACAGTAAAAATATAGTGGAACTCAAGGTGAGTAGCTGAAACTATCGGGGGTGAAGGGATTTGGGGAACAGGGAAAAATATGAACTCTTCAGAGGGGACAGAGTCGACATGGACATGAATAGCATAGCTTAAAGGAAGAATTGGGGAGCAGATTCTCAACATTAGAGTCTTTGCCACACTCTTTGAAACTAGAGAAAGGTAAATTTACAATAAGGAGAAGGAGGTGCCACTTTATATGGCAGGCAGCGCAGTTTTGGAAGATAAAATCCCAGCTGGTATAAGACAGACAGACACGTGTAGTCAGAAGGAGCCTGGACAGGGGTGAATCAGAGCCACACTTGGCAAGATGAGGGTGTTCAACTTTGAGGCTCTTGTCCAGCAGACAGAGCTCTGGGGCAGTGCCAGACCCCAACCTGCTCGTCCTCCGGTCTGAGCCACACGTCCCTCCAGGGCTGAAGGAAGGAGACCTGAATGTGGACGTTCTCAGAGACAAGCCCTCCTTTTCTGTTGCACTTTCCTAGCTCTCCCCGCCCCCTTGCTTGCTCCCCATTCTTCACCATCCTCACGCCGCCCCTCCTGTCCCGTAGACTGGCCGTTGTCCAGTGTGTGGCTGTTCTCTGGAATTCCTACCTGTCCTGGAAGGCTCACCGGCTCTAGGCCCGCCTCACTCCATTGCCTGCACTTGTGGGGATGCCGCTTGACCCTGGAGCCACCAGACAGCCTCCTCAGAGTGGGCACATCAGCTTTCCTGGGGTTCCGTGCCACTCAGAACTTAATGGGCTTTGCACCCGCCTCCTCTTGAAACCATTAAAACCCTTCTAATGGTTTTGTACAACCACCACCATAAACGTTCGTTGTACTGTATGGTCTTGTCAACCTTCATTTATACTCATATCCCAGCAGTGCCACTCACCCCCCACTCTTCAGAGACACGTCTGTTCTCTAACCTTCCCAGCCCTACAGTAACTCCAGCTCTTTGGGGGCCACAGACCCTTTATGTGGTGCCTCCAGAAGTATGCTATTAAATATGTAGTCTAAAACCTGCAAAAGCGGTGAGTAGGATGCAGCAGAAACCTATGGGGCAGTAAGAATTTCTAGAGCTGGAAAAAAGTCTAGAGACACCAACCCTGATCTTCTTTTACAGATGAGCACACCGAGGTCCGTATAAGTGAGGTGACCTGTCCGTACCACCAACCAGTGGCAGAGTGGAAACTTGAACCCACATGTTATAGGTGAATGTTTGTATCCCCTCCAAAATTCATGTTAAAGACCTAATGCCCAAAGTGATGGCATTAGGTGGTAGGGCCTTTGGGAGGTGATTAGGTCATGAGGGATTAATGTCCTTCTAAAGCAGCCCCAGAGAGATCCCTCACCCCTTCCACCATGTGAGGACACAGAAGGTACTTTTTCTGCAGGTCAGCAAGTGGGTTCTCACTAGAGAACCAGCGCCGTCAGCTTGGACCTCCCAGCTTCTAGAACTGTGACAAATAAATGTTTGTTTATAAGACGCCGAGTTGATATTTTTGTTGTAGCAATGTGAAGAGACTGAGACAGGTTCCCCGACTTCCTAAGTGATCTTAACTGGAGGTCAAAGGTATTGTAATACTGTGGCTGTGATTCCCAGAAGAAAAACTCACATGGCTAAAATACCACTTTGGGGCAAACTCAGAAGTAGATGGGGCAAACTCAGTAGATGGACCCACCTTTGTGGTCTGAAAGCACCCAGAGGCCAGAGACCCTCCTTTTAACGGTGCCTCACCTAGACTGCCCTAGAATTTAGACCACGGGGCTGGAATAAGATCAAGAATCCCGCCTGCCTTGCTGCCTCTGGGGTGGTAACCAGAGTCCTAGCTGGGAGCCAGCTGTGCTCCTGATCGCCTTAGGTTGCGGAACTGCTAGCCAGGCTAGGGGCTAGGTCTGAGCAGCACAACCTCTCAGTGCCTCCGGCCCCTTCTAGAGGCAAACAGCAGGGTGGGCGCCACTGACAGCCCAGCGGTCCCGCCTCTCTTTTGTGTACCACGGGAGACTGGCTACCTGACTGGTCTGATCTGGGGATCGCCCTACTCCCTGCCGGCAGGTAGAGGACTCTCTCTCTCATGGCTCCCAACGCAGTCGTTAAGCCCCGCCGGCTTCTCGCTCTCCTAAATCTGGGGCCGCTTCCAGCCCTGGTGCCAGAACGCAGAGTCTCTGGTTCTGAGGTGCGCCCCTCCGGGTCTCGCAAGCGGCCGGACTCGAGGCTGCGGCCGTCATTGCTTCTACAATCAGTGCATGTTCCTCGCTGACGTCAGTAGGAGCTGTCCGGGAGCTATATAAGGCTGGCGGCGGTCCCGGGACAGACCCCGTGTTCCCCAAGGCGCCCTCAGCCCGCCCGGGGGACAGAGACTGGAGCGCCGTCCTGCAACGTGCAGACGCTCTCCGGCAACCTGTGAGTGGCTCGGAGGAGCATCTGCCCTGACTCCCTCAGCACCCGGACTCGTCGCATAGCTCACCCATCGCGACTCGCTCAGAGGGACGGAGGGAGGACAGGGTGGCGCTGGGCTGGGCTGCGGCTGGAGGGAAGGCTGTGGGCACGGGCGGCAGCCTCAGGGGCCCGGCGGGGGAGCTGGATGAGCGCGGGAAGGGGAGTGGCGCCACCTGCCCCGGGCGCACCTCACCCTGCGCTACGCCTGTGTGTCCAGGGCCGGCGGCACCATGAGGCAGGTGGGACGCGCGGCGCTGCTGGCGGCGCTGCTGCTCCTGGCGGCGCTGCGCCCGGGCAGCAGCCAGTGGAGCCCGGAGGCGGCGGTGGCGGGGGTCCGGGACCCGAGTCTGCGCTGGAGCCCTGGGGCGCGGAACCAGGACGGCGGGGCCCGCGCACTACTCTTGCTGCTGGCCGAGCGCTTCCCGCGCCGCGCGGGGCCGGGAGGATGGGGACCCCGGACTGCGGGAGAGCGGCCGAGACGGGACGACCCTCCGCTATCCATTGACCTCACCTTCCACCTGCTGCGGACCCTGCTGGAGCTGGCGCGGACGCAGAGTCAGCGGGAGCGCGCCGAGCAGAACCGCATTATATTCGAGTCCGTGGGCAAGTGATCTTCGGAGGGGTCTGCGGCCACGAGAACCTCGACCCCCGTCCCCCACCCCCTGGGCCGGGACGTGCGCGACTGGAACTGACCCAGTCCCGCCGGGCTATAGCGGCCCAGGGATGCCCTGGGCACTCTGTGCGTCACCAGTTTTTAATAAAAGTGCTGAAGAGCCTTTGGCCTCGGTTGTGGGGCGCAGGGAGCCACGGCAGGATGGGAGCCCGGGGGAAAGTGCGGCCTCCCGGGCCGGCGGGAGGGAACCAGATGCTGCATGAGGGCTCCCGCAGAACGGCTTTCAGCCAGGGCCCCATGTCTCCATCGCCCCCAGGAACTCAAGTCCCGGTGCCGTCGCACCCACCCCGACCCTCCTCCCTTGGCACTGGGCTAGCGAACCCGTGCCCTACAGGGGTCATTCCACTTCCGCCCCCCCAAATGATCCCAGATCGGGAGAAGGGCGGGATGATGGTGGGTCGCCTCCGAAGCCGAGGCTGAGAGTGAGCAGTGAAAGGAGCTGCGAGTTTGGACTCGTTAGCCCTTTATTGAGTCCCTCCCCCGCGGCGGGGCGCCGAGCTGTGTGGCGCGGTGGTCTCTGCGCAGGTCCTCCGCGACCCCGAGCGCCAGGCCCCAGGTGCACGGGCTCCCCAAAGGGGGGGGCGGGTCAGTGCCCGCCGGTGCCTGGGAAAGAAAGCTCGGTGGGCAGGCGCTCCGGAGGTACTTGGCGGCTCCGGACCCCAGCTCACCCACTTTCTCCAGTGGGTTTCTCCTCTACCTCCCGACCCAATTCGGTCTTCCCAAGCCCCAGAGTAAAGGCTGGTGGGAAAGTGTACTTGTGCACGCGCGCTAGGGGGCGCGCCCCTCCTGCCGGGGGTTGGGAGGCTCCCAGCGATCCCCGTGCCACAGGAAGGCCATCATCGAAGAGGGGACCGGAGCTTAGGGCCAGCCCCGCCAGGCCCTTCAGGCCACACTCACCTTCCGGCCCATCCGGCCGCTCTTCCTCTGGCCCCGCGCTGCCCTCTTCCCCCTCCAACGCCACCTCCTCATCCTCTTCCTCCCCAGAAGCGCCTGGCCCCAAGGAAAGCGCGGTGAGGTGGGAGTCCCGTTCTCTGGTCGTGACCCCCCCGCCCCGCGCCCCTCTGGACCCCCGGTCCCCGCGGCCTGCCGCCCCCTCCCATCCTGCGTCCCTCACCCGCCTGGAAGTCGATGGTCCTCAGCATTTCGGCCACGTGCTCCACGCTCACGGTGAACTGATCCATGCTTTCATAGCCCGGCTCTGGCCGTCCTGCCAGCTCCACTTTCGACATTGTCCCGACCCTGCGGCGCGGCAGCCGCTCAGCTGGAAACGCCCCCGGCACCCGCAACCCCCTCCGCGCGGCGGCGGAGCCCCGGCAGCCCCTTCCTTGCCTTTCCCGCTCGGCCTACTCACTTATTGATCAGCTCCTTGGCCTGCTGCAGGGAAGAAAGGAGGGGGAGCGTAAGCACCGTGCCAAGCGCTGGCAAAGTCCCGTTTCTGGTGCCCACAGTCTCGCGGGGTGGGCGGGGATGCGTATCCCAATTCGTTGAGGAGCAGGTGGACTCAAACGGGGGTGACTCGCCCGAGGCAAAGTGGGGCAGACGGGTGCCGGAGGTAAGACGGGAGCCCCGCCCTCCAGGTGGTGCCCTCCAGGTGCCCGGGCCCCCACGGCAGCCACTCTGCGGCTTGCCTCCCTCCCCCGGGGCCCACCTGGAGGTAGAGCGCCATCTGTGGCTCCTCCATGGACTGGATGGCCGACTCCACGAGCTTAGAGGAGGCCTCCAGGTGGTCTCCGTACTGGCGGATGAGGCCCCGCACGCGCTGCAGCTTCTGCTCCTGCTCGCGTGCCAGCGCCTGCAGCAACTCAGCCTTGCGCTCTTCCAGCACCGCGCACAGGGCCTCGAACCTCTGGGTTAGTAACTGCTTCTGCCGCCGGCTGTTGTCCTGAAAGAGGGGAGCAAGGGTGAGAACTCCTTCTTGGTCGGGAGAGCACTCCCTGCCAAAGGGAAGCCACCGGGAGCCAAGAAAGTACCCCACATAGCGGCAGACCTACAGGTGCAGCCAAGGGCAGGGTCTTCTCAGTAATAACCGTTACAAGATTTTTAAAAATTGAGATATAATTGACTTTTAACATTACATTAGTTTCGGGTGTACAATGTAGTGATTCGGCATCTGCATATATTGTGAAGGGATCACAAGTCTAGTTACCATCCGTCACTATAGTTACAAAGCACAGAGAAGTGAAGTGACCGGGCCAAAGTCACAGAGCTAGCAAGGGGCACAGCTGGGACTCAAACCTAGCAGCTTGGCTAAGCATATCCCACCACTTGTGATTCACCCCCCAGGAACCCAGAAATTTCCCCTCCCTCCCATCCCAGGCTCACCTCTATGGTCTGGCACACCTCCTCCATCTGTGTGATCACTGCCTGCACGCGGTCGTTGCCGGCCACCAGCATTGCGATTCCATCGCTGAGCTCACTCTGCCACACACACAGGCCAGCACTTAGAACTGGGGGGCCCTGCCTAGAGCCGTACCCCTCCCATCCCGGCCAGGGCGCCCCCTCCACCCCACCATCAGGGCTATTCCAGAGATCTAGATGGCTTGGAACCATCTAAGAAGTGTGGAAGCCCATTTATGGGTTCTGGAGGGAGGCGGAGAGAGGAGCCCCTCCACCACCAAATGAGAAAGGAGCAGACATTTGCCAAACATCCAGGCCTCGGGCTAAGTGCTTTATCTGTAGATTCGTGTCTTCCATCAATTTGGAAATATTCTTTGTAATTATCTGTTAGGATACTATTGCCTCTTCTCCATTCTTTTTATTTTCTCCTTCTGTGACTCTGAGGAGGCATGTGTCACAGCTTCTCATCCTCATCTCCCGGTGCTGCATCCTGGGCTATTTTTTTAGGCCTCTCTTCCTGTTTGCTAATTCTCTCTTCAGAAATTTCAACAATTATATTTTCGTTTTTTAAAGTTTATTTATTTTGAAAGAGAGAGAGAGAGAGTGAGTATCCCAAGCAAGCTCCATGCTGTTAGCACAGAGCCTGATGTGGGGTTCCATCCCATGCACAGTGAGATCAAGACCTGAGATGAAATCAAGAATTGGACACTTAACTGACTGAGCCACCCAGGCTCCCCTATATTTTCAGTTTTTAAAGCAATTTCCTTTTTAAAAAAATATTTTTATTTATTTTGAGAGACAGAGAGAGCGAACAGGAAAGGGGCAGAGAGAGAGAGGGAGAGAGAGAATCCCAAGCAGGCTCTGTGCCGTTAGCTTGGAGCTCATCATGGGGCTCAAACCCACGAACCAGGAGATCATGACCTGAGCTGAAACCAAGAGTTGGACACTTAACAACTGAACCACCCATGTGCCCCTAGAGTTTCATTTTTTAAATCTCTATTTGGTTCTTTGTTAAATCAGCATTTTTGATAATCTATTGTTGCCTGTTCTGTTTATTCCATTTTTAAAATGTTTATTTATTTATTTATTTATTTTTTTATTTTTTATTTTTTATTTTTTTAGTTTTTTTTGTTTATTTATTTTTGAGAGAGAGAGAGCAGGGGAGGAGCTGAGAGAGAGGGAGACACAGAATCCAACGGAGGCTCCAGGCTCGGATCTGTCAGCACAGAGCCGGACGGACGCGGGGCTCAAACCCACAAACTGGGAGATCATGACCCGAGGCAAAGTTGGATGCTCAAACGATTGAGCCACCAGGCACCCTTTTTATTCCATGTTTTAAAAAAAGCATTTTATACACAGTGATACTCTATTCTTTAATAATTCCAATATCTGAGGGGTGCCTGGGTGGCTCAGTCAGTTAAGCATCTGACTCTTGATTTCGGCTCAGGGCATAATCTCACAGTTCATGGGTTTGAGCTCCGCATTGGGCTCCGACCTGACAGTGTGAAGCTTGCTTGGAATTCTCTCTCTCTTCCTCTCTCTCTGCCCCTCCCCACTCTCTCTTTCTCAAAATAAATTAAAAAAATTTTTTAAAAACTATTTTCTTTTTTTTTTCCATTTTTTTAAATGTTTATTTTTGAGACACAGAGAGACAGAGCTTGAGCGGGGGAGGGGCAGAAAGAGAGGGGGACACAGAATTCGAAGCGCTCCAGGCTCCGAGCTGTCAGCACAGAGCCTGATGCAGGGCTCGAACTTGTCAACCGGGAGATCACGACCTGAGCCGAAGTCAGACGCTTAACCGACTGAGACACCCAGGCACCCCCTGAGCCATGCAGGCGCCCTTAAATAAAAATTTTTAAAAATTAAAAACAATAATTCCAATATCTGAATTCCTCAGGGGTCTGATCTGTACTTTGTTTCTACCGCCTGCACTCACGCGGTACATTTATTTCTGTATCTTCACTTTTGTTTTTTTTTTTGTTTTGTTTTTTAACATTTTTAATTTATTTTTGGGACAGAGAGAGACAGAGCATGAACGGGGGAGGGGCAGAGAGAGAGGGAGACACAGAATCGGAAACAGGCTCCAGGCTCCGAGCCATCAGCCCAGAGCCTGACGCGGGGCTCGAACTCACGGACCGCGAGATCGTGACCTGGCTGAAGTCGGACGCTTAACCGACTGCGCCACCCAGGCGCCCCAGTATCTTCACTTTTGAACTGATATTTTGTTGTTCTTAATCTAAGGAAAACCCAAATACCTAAATTGAGGGTGTTTTCCTCCAGGCAGAATCTGCATTTGCTTTTGTCAAAAGTCAGGTGGCATGACTGACTACCTTAGTTCCTGGGATTCCAGTTTAACCTGGGTTTCTTCAGTTCAGGTGTCCACCTTACAGAGGTCTGAAGACACAGTCTCATCCCAACGTAGTCTCATCCCTCTGGCTCAGTAATACTGCCAGCATTTACCCATGGGAAGTCTGGCCTTTTCTGTGCTTACCACCCCAGGTTCTGTGGTCAGCTTACTGCCCCTTCCTCACCCCACTCCACCCCCACTTGGAGATTTCCTTTACTTTCTATGTGCCCACTGATATAATTTTTAAATTATGTTTTATGTCGAATCTAGCTGTGTGGTAGTGAGAGGGCCCGGAGAGCATCTAGGCCACCAAACTGAAGTTGCTCACATCTTCCATGATCTAATTGTGTCCTTATAGCGACTCTCAAAGCAGGCATTTTCATCCCCATTTTACAAGCAAGGAAAGTTAGGGCCAGAGAGGTCAAGTGACTTACCTAAGGTCACACTGAGTCATGCATAGAGCTGGGACTGTAGCCCTGATCTGCCTGCCTTTACGTGTGTGTGTATAATTTTTTTTTTTGAGAGAGAGAGAGAGAGAGGAGACAGCTTGAGTGCCATGTGAGCAAATAGGGGAGAAGCAGGGGGTGGAGAAAGGGAGAGGGAGAGAGAGGGAGAAAGAGAGAGAGAGAGAGAGAATCCCAAGCAGGCTGCATGAGGGAGGACTCCATCCCATGACCCTGGGATCATGACCTAAGCCAAAATCAAGAGTCAGTTGCCCAACTGACTGAGCCACCCAGGCGCCCCCTGATCTGCCTGCCTTTAAAACCAAGTGCAGTGACTTTTAAACCCAAGTGGAGTGACAGGATGAAGTCTGAAAGGCTGTCCTGTCTCTGGTCCCACATGCCTGCTCCCTCTGCTGCTTGATACCTTCTGGCGTTTGTAAATGGTGGGCAGGGGGGCCACCTCACAGTCCTTGTGGGCACCGAAGACCTTACAGAGAGAGCAGGTGGGCACTTCACAGCTCAGGCAGTAGATATTGATCTTCTCCTCTTCATGCTCCTCGCACATAAGGTGCTGCTCAGCCTTGGAGTGCAGTGGTCTGGAGGGGAGCGGGCAGGGTGGCGGAAGGGTCAGGGGCCAGGCTGGGGGGGAGGTGGGCCCCACAAGTGCAGGCCCCCATGAACACCTTCTCTTCAGCCCTCACCAACCACCAATCACAGCTGGAGCTGGGGCTGGGCAGGTGAGCGACTTCCACAGTGCCCTTCATTTGAGGAATACAGAGAGCTAAGGGGTAGAGGAGGCCTAGATCCAAGAACAGCGTCTGTTCCAGGGGGCCAGGGAAGTCCCACAGGGCAGGAAGCCATAGAAGGTTGGCAAGGGCCTTGCTGGTGGACTGCCAGCCCCTCCCCCAGGTGGAGAGGGTACAGGTGAAGCCCTGCCCAGGATCTGAGATGCCTCAGCTGGGTGACCTGGGGCAAATCCCTCCCCCTCCCAGGGTCCAGTCCTCTAATCTCTAAAGAGGCTGATCCTTTCAGCCCTTCCCTTCTGGCTGATTGGTTCCCCTCTCTGTTCTGTGTCCCAGGCCCTGCCCCTTCGAGAGACAAGAGGTCTTGACAGCTCACCGGGAAGACTCTTGTTTGTAAATGTCGATAATGTTCTCCACTAGTAGGTTTCGCTGCAGGCCATAGACACCATGTCTGTCCAGGACAACCTCATGCCTGCAAGATGGGCAGCGGAAACGGCCTCCGGAAGACACAGTGGTGGAGCCCCGGGATTGCCACAGAGGGTTCGAGGCCTGTAGGGACAAGTAGCATGAGAGAACACGCACGGTGAGGCATGGAGGAACAGGGAGGAGGCAGGGGGAAAGGTTGTGGGGGCTGAAATAAAATGTAGGAGAATGGTGGAAGGGGAGGCATCAGCTCCGTTCCTTGGGGAGGTCCTCCTCCTCTGAAAACGGTGGGTGGCCATGGAGATCTTCTTTCCCACTTTTGGCTCATTACTCCTTAAGTGTCCCTGCATCTAGAGCCCGACTTTGGTCAAGGCCCAGTCAGGATGGTCTCCCTAATGGGGCCCAACCTGCAGGTGTGGGGAGACATTGGCATTGGCAGGAAGGTTGAGGTTGGAAATGGACTCTGTGAGGTGCAGCCAATGTCCTGCTGGGGCTTTCACAGACCACAGCTAGGGGAGATTCTCTGTAACCCTCAGCAGGGAAGACCAGACAAGTGCTGAACAATGGGGCACACAGGCCACATCGTGCCGGGCAATTCCTAGGAAACCATCCTAGAGACTGGGAGCCACGAGTCCTGTGTTCTTGTGCTGCCCTTCACACTGTTCTACCATGTAAATTCGAGCAAGCATCCGATGTCTGGAAAACTAAGGACTACACTGGATTATTCATTCTACAACAAATATTGAGGGTGCCAGGTAATTTCGAGGCTCTGGGGATAAGATGAACAAAAGCCACCCTGCCCTAAGGACAAGCAAACTGACAACTACATCTGGCAGGCAGGGTTATGACAAGAGTTAAGCTTGGAAGGCAGACTTACGAGAGATGTTCATCACTTACACCTCTTAGAGAACTTGCTCCTTCCCATCCTAAAAGGGAGAACCCCACTATGGCCCAGGCCACAGATGACTGGCTCAGAGTTGAGGAGGTGATCGCCTGACCCAAGCAGAACCAATCACATTTTCTCTCCAGGAATTTAGAACGGAGACACAGAGGTGGGGGTGGCTAGACCACCCGCGGCTCTGAAACTGAAAAGACCTGTGGAGTTGGGCAAAGAGCTGACATTGTGGAGACACTGCAAAGACACAGTCTTGTGCAAGTGGAAGTGGAAAGCCCAAGGGGTCAGAAAGTATGAACAGGAAGGCTTGTCTTCGGAGAAGACCACAAAGTCAACTTGTGGGCAGCAGCAGAGAGAAAAAACTGGTAGAGACTGTTTGTTCCTCGGTATTCACCTTCTCTTCTTCAGTAATAGAGCCTCTGAGTATTTAGCAAGACACATGGAATAAAGATTGTGTGTCTGGGGCGCCTGAGTAGCTCAGCTGGTTAAGCTTCCGACTTCGGCTCAGGTCACGATCTCACGGTTCCTGAGTTCAAGCCCTGCACGGGGCTCACTGCTGTCAGCATAGACAGCAATTTGGGTTTTCTGTCACTTAAGCACAACTTAGTCCTAGCTGGCTGGAAGGCCATGGACTCCTAGAGACTAATGAAGAGAACAGTCACCTGTGACTTTGAAAACTTAGATGTATTTCCTGAAGGTGAGTTTGATGAAATTCTCCAAATCCTCACGCTGGACATCAGCCAGAGGGACCCTTATGTGTGCAACAGCACCCAGGATACACAGAGGGCATCCAAGTCCGCAGTCTTCTTTGAACCTTTAGAAGCAACAGATGTAGGCAAGGCAGGAAATGTGGCCTCTGGGAAGTGGGCAAGCCTATACTAGGGAGAGTGACTGGCATGTCACAAATCTCACATTTTGGGGGAATTTCTTGTGAATCCTAAGAAGTTAACACATTAGGCCAGAACCCATTACTTTGAGATTATCCAAGGCTGCGTTTGTGCCTTTGTCTTTCTCAGTAGCTGCAATTGTATATAAATCCTGCTGAGTTTAGGGTGTGGGTGAAAGTGTAAGACCACTGGGCTTTTGCTTACTTAATACAATGACCTTTCATTACTTAGAATCCAAGTGAGCAAGGAGGTGTTGGGAGAACTCCAAGCCTGCAAACTCCTGGAGGGATCTTACTTCTCTTTGATTCGCTAGTGGCTAGCATATAAAAGTGCTCAGGAAATGGTTGAATGGGTGGAAATGGGTTTGAATGTTTGAATGGGCTAAAGTCTTAGCCCAGAGCACAAACTTCTGAGTTAGCCTCTCTCCTCCACTTTCCTCCCTCACAGCCCCCCCTTCCTCTATACTCATTATTTAACATTCAACTCATGTTTTGAGGGCCGATTATGTGTCAAGCACCATGCTATGGACTTCCCAGACATTATTGAATTTAACCCTCAAGGATTTCTTGTAAATATGGTGGAGGACATGAACATTAACCCCCTAAGACTACAGGAAGTATAGTGACAATGGCTAACTGGACACATACTTTATGCCAGGTTCTTCTCTAAGCTCTTTTATCTGTATTAACTCATTTAAACCTCTTATCGACCCTTGAAATAGGTACTACTATTAGCCCCATTTCAAAGATAGGAAATTGCAGCCCAAAGGTGTTAAATAAATTGTGCGGGGGGGGGGGGGGGGGGGTCATCAGATAACAGATGGCAGAACCAATATTTGAACTCAGGCACTCTAACCCCAGGGTCCATTCTAAATATCAATATGCTAGAAGTGCCTGGGTGGCTTGGTCAGTTAAGCATCCAACCAGCTCAGGTCATGATCTCACAGTTCGTGAGTTTGAGCCCCGTGTCAGGCTGTGTGCTGACAGCTCGGAGCCTGGAGCCTGCTTAGGATTCTGTGTCTCCTCTGCCCTTCCCCTGCTCGTGCTCTGTCTCTGTCTCCCAAAATTGAATAAACATTAAAAAAAAATCAATATAGTACATTGTCAGATGGAGCAGAATTTAGGCCACCTGAAGGATGATGCCCAGAGCTAACATTCGCCCCTCTGAATCTCAGGTAAAACAGATTTTAGTTAGGGTCGTAAAAGGCCAAACATCAACCCTTAACAAAGGAAACAACAACCTAAAAGTGAGCTGTGCAACTGTGGATTATTTGAGCTGAGGTAAACAAAATATGACCCATCAACCCAAAACCCCTTGTGCCATGAAGCAATACAGGGGTCCGGCTTGCAACCAGAATAACCTGTTTCTCTGTGAAAAGGAAAGGAAATCGCTCAAATCTGAGGGAGACCTTCGCCCATGGATCTCCACATGCCCTCAGACTAGCTAGTTCCCCAGACTTCTGTGTGAAAAACACACTAAGGCGATATAACCAAATGGAGCCACTCAGCTGCCTGCTAATCCGGGTCATACCCCTCTAATTCACCACAGAAGCCAAAGGACTGGGCTTGCAACAGAGATGGCAAACCAATGGGAACATCCAGCTAGCCAGTTTACACTTCAGTGGACCGTGGAAGAAAGGCAAGGTAGACGGAGGGTTGACTAAGGAATTCATCCTCAGCCTCAGATAAAACTGCCCTGATTCAAAGAGGAATGGTAAGCAGAAGGGATCCAATGGGAGATGTAAACGGACATAATAAAAAAGGAAAAAGAAAGCATGGCAAGCAGCGGACAGACGAAGAATATGCTTTGTGAGAAGAACTGCTTCTAGACACAGTATTTCAATCTAACACTTTTAAAGAAAACAGGGGCACCTGGGTGGTTCAGTCAGCTGAGCGTCCGACTTCGGCTCAGGTCATGATCTACAGCTCGTGGGTTCGAGCCCCGCGTCGGGCTCTGTGCTGACAGCTCAGAGCCCGGAGCCTGCTTCGGATTCTATGTCTCCCTCTCTCTCTGCCCCTAACCCACTCGCATCCTGTCTCTGTCTCTCTCAAAAATAAATAAACATTAAAAAATTTTTTTTAAAAAGAAAGAAAACATCGTCTCTTTGATTAAAGAAGAGATATAAGTGATCAAAGCTGGGAGAAGTGAAGGGAAATGGCAGAATGAAGAAATCAAGTAAAATATGTTACGAACATAGAAGCAAAATTCACTCATGACACTACAGCAGGAGGTAGAATGGAGACACTGGCGGAAGTCACACAGATCATAGTGGAAAATAACAGGGTAAAAGCAATCAGGACTACGTGCTACAACGTGGATCAACCTTGAGGACTTTGTGCTAGCTGAAATTAGCCTGCTGCGAAAGTACAAATACTGTATGATCCCTCTATATAAAGTACCTGAAATGGTCAAATTCACAGAGATAAAAAGTAGAATGGTGGTTACCAGGGGCTGAGGGGCAGGGAAGCGGAAGGTTATTATTTAATGGGTACAGAATTTCCATTTGGAATGATGAAAAGTTCTGGATACATAACAGTGTGAATATACTTAATGACACTGAACTGCACACGTAAGAATGGTTAAGATAATTGGGGTGCCCGGGTGGTTCAATCGGTTAAGCATGGGACTTGGTTTTGGCTCAGGTCATGATACTGTGATTTTGTGAGTTCAAACACCATGTCGGGCTCTGCACTGGCAGCACAGACCCTACTTGAGATTCTCTCTCTCTCTCTCTCTCTCTGCCCCTCCCCAACTCGTGCTGTCTCAAAATAAATTAACTTAAAAAAAAAAAAAGAATGGTTAAGATAACAAATTTATATTATGTGCATTTTACCACAATATAAAAACAGTTAAAAAAAAAAAAAAAAAAAAAAAGCAATCATGACCTGGTACATCTGGGCCAAGGAAGCAGATTTGGGTGGACCGGGAAGCCCACTACCTCTTCACCACTTCCTCACCAGGTAAAGACATTTTAGCAGCTCATCCCATCGGCTAATCACCGCCATTCTCCTGGGCCCCAGGGGTCTGAGAGGCAAGCAGTATCAGGCAGTCTCCCCTAAATCCTTTGTTTGAAGAGCACCTTTCTGGGGAGAGGACACCGGCAGGCAGGTGGGAGGGAAGGGTGGCACGTCTGCCTTCTTTGCAGTTTGGCTAAGGGCTGGTGCTGAAGCAGGTACCGCAGCTGACTGCAGATTTCCCAGTTTCCACTGGTCCCATGGTCTCCTCCCTCTCCCAAAGCTCAGTTCCTTCTGCCACATCCTACCTCTGGCTGGCTGGCTTTCCTCTTAACCTCCAGGGCATCCCCTCTTTTCTGTGACTGCTTCAGCCATGCCCCCGCCTCCGACTCCACACCCCATATTCCTCTGCTAGTCAGTCTGTGGTATATGTATCAAAGGTGCCCTTTGGTACTAGGGCTGAATTTCTAGTAATGAAATAGTTAAGTTTCTTTTGGATTTCCCAGGCTCTTTAACTCATGGCGCACTCATGCTGCTTAGAGGCCCTCTCTGTGTTCCTCATGAGCTAACTCAGTGTTTCCCTAAATACGGTATACATACTGATGAAGGCATGATGATTTCAGGTGGTATGAGGATGGACATTTAAAATTTTTGTGCGTTGGGGCACCTGGGCGTCTCAGTCGGTTAAGCATCCGACTTTGGCTCAGATCATGATCTTGTGATTTGTAGGTTCGAGCCCTGCGTCGGGCTCTGTGCTGAAAGCTTGGAGCCCGGAGCCTGCTTTGGATTCTGTGTCTCCCTCTCTCTCTTCCCCTCGCCTGCTCACACTCTGTCTCTCTCTCTCTCTCTGAAAAATAAACATTAAAAAAAAATTTTTTTTCAATTTTTGTGTGTTGATTTTAATGCGTATTAGAAAAAATAACCAGCCTATATGACTAGGGATTTTTCAAGGATTATGTCATTTAGAATGAAGATAAAGTAAATATTTAAGCTTTAAAAGTGAGCCCCCTTTAAAGGAAATAATCAACCATTGCACAGGTGGTACCCAGCTATGGCAAAAATCAGGAAGGCTAAGTGAGAGGAAGTCTGAGGAGTCACTCTCTTTTCCTGACGCCCTCCTCAATTGAAACTTATTTGTCTTGTGTCCCAAACCTTTTGCAAATGCTGGGTGGCTACTTTGAGAAAGTCACCTGTACTGGATATGTGGATAAAATGGTTACCCCTTGGGGCACCTGGCTGGCTCAGTCGGTTAAACGTCTGACTCTGATTTCAGCTCAGGTCACGATCTCATGGTCATGAGATCAAGCCTCACATGGGCTTCGTGCTGAATGTGGGGCCTGCTTGGGATTCTCTCTCCCTCTCTCTCTGCCCTTCCCCTGTTCATGTTCTCTCTCAAAATAAACAAATAAACATTAAAAAAAAAAAAGTTACCCCTTCTTGGTAACATCTCTGCATTTTAACAGAAGGCATTTAATGCAGCACTCTATAGGGAAAGTAGCAATGATCTGAAGATCTGGTTTGGGATTTGCCATTTATGACCTTAGGAAAATAATTTCTCTCAGGGCCTCAATTTCCTCAGATCTAAAAAGAGGGATCTGTACTTAGCACTTGCTCCCTTCAAAGGCTGATGTTCTGGGAGCAATGGGCATTGACTGATATAATATGGTAAGAATTTCAGACACCCTAATCGGACGAGGAAGGGAGCTGGTGGTTTTTATAACAACCTCCCCCTCTCACACCATGTAGGCCACCATCCCCCTCTTTAACTTTGACTCCTGTGATTCAGTATCTCACTTGTTTGTGCCTCCCCCAGCTGGCCCTGGAGCGCCCTCTTCCTGCCTGATATAAACAGTTCCTGAAATCCCATCTCTGAAATAGTCCTGGTGTGTTTGTTTGTTTGTTTTTACATTTTAAAAAAGAGTTTATTTTTTTAAGTTTATGTATTTACTTCGAGAGAGACAGAGCACACAAGTGGGGAAGGGGCGGAGAGAGAGAATCCCAAGGAGTCTCTGCACTGCCAACACAGAGCCCAATGCGGGGCTCGAACCCACGAACCGTGAGATCGTGAACTGAACCGGTCAAGAGCCAGATGCTTAACTGACTGAGCCACCCAGATGCCCCTAAAAAGATTTTATTCTTAAGTAATCTCCACATTCCACATGAGGCTCAAACTCACAACCTTGAGATCAAGAGTCAAGTGCTCTGTGAGTTCAAGCCCCACATTTGGGGTGGAGCTTACCTAAAAAAAAAAAAAAAGTCACACTACCGAATGAGCTGCTAGGAACCCCTAGTGCTAGGGTGTTTAGATGGATTTACATGTTCTATCATTTGCATTATCTATGAGGTTTGGATTTTATATAATGGACCTGTATTGTTTTTGTAATCATAATAAACAATAAAATTTCTTTTTCGTATAGGAAACATTCTGGTTGCTTGACAGCAGAGGAGCAATTAAATGAGTTATAATGGAATTATTATGTAATTATCTTAGAGTTCTTTGTAACATGGAGAGATACTCATGTTACAATTTCATTATTATTTTTAATGTTTGTTTATTTTTGAGAGAGAAAAAGAGAGTGTGAGCAGGGTAGGGGCAGAGAGACCGGGAGACAGAGGATCTGAAGCGGGCTCCTTGCTGACAGCAGAGAGCCCGATGTGGGGCTTGAACCCACAAACTGTGAGATCATGACCTGAGCAGAAACCAAGAGTTGGAAGCTTAACCAATTGAGCCACCAAGGGACCCCTCATGTTATGATTTTAGATGAAAAAAAGCAAGACATAAATCAATATAGACAGTAGGATCCTAATTTAGGAATGGGTGATGGGATCCACAGGTAATTTAAAATTTTTCTTTGTAGTCATTTACATATCCCAAATTTCTATGGACTCTGAATTACCTTTAAAATGCATAAATATAAAAGTTAAATATTTTTGCAGTAACTGTCATTGGCTGATAGAATTGTGGATTATTCGGTTCTTCTTCTTTTTCTTTTTTTAATAAATTCCAAATTTTGTACAAAAATTTTGGGGTTTGGAAAAAAACTTTACCTTTTAAAATTGCAATGCTCAGTACTGACATAAATGGAGAGGGGGCGCTGGAGTGCCATAAACGCCAGGAAGATAAACCAGCAGGAGAACGGTAAAAAACTGTTAGTTCAGAGGAGGGGATGTTTAAGAAGATACCATTTTTAAAAAATGGCAGAGAGGGAGGGACACACAGAATCCTGAGCAGGGTCCAGGCTCTGAGCTGTCAGCACAGAGCCTGATGTTGGACTCGAACCCACGGACTGGGAGGTCATGACCTGAAGTTGGATGTTTGACTGAGCCACTCAGGTGCCCCCAAGAAGATACCATTTGAAGACAGGGTAGACAGGTAGCAGGTGGTTAGGTAGGAAAGAGTTTCAGGAAACCAGAGAGACTATAGGATTTTAGGTTACAAATAGGGGAGTCATGGTGGGGGGTGGGGGGGGCTAGAAAGGTGGGTTTTACCATGAAGGGCTTTTAAATTTTTTTTTTTTTTTAATTGTGGTAAAATCACAGAGGGCTTTGAATTTAAGGGTAAGGATCTGAACTTAATTTTGTAGGCAAGGTTTCTGAACTAGGAGAGAAAATAAGAGTAAATATTAATCTCGGGGCGCTTGGGTGGCTCAGTCTGGTTAAGCGTCCAACTTTGGCTCACTCAGGTCATGATTTTGCAGTTTGTGAGTTCGAGCCCTGCATCAGGCTCTGTGCTCACAGCTCCGAGCCTGAAGCCCTCTTCAAGTTCTGTGTCTCCCTCTCTCTCTGCCCCTCCCCTGCTCTCTTTCTTTCTCTCTCAAAAATAAACATGAGGGGCGCCTGGGTGGCGCAGTCGGTTAGGCGTCCGACTTCAGCCAGGTCACGATCTCGCGGTCCGTGAGTTCGAGCCCCGCGTCAGTCTCTGGGCTGATGGCTCGGAGCCTGGAGCCTGTTTCCGATTCTGTGTCTCCCTCTCTCTCTGTCCCTCCCCCGTTCATGCTCTGTCTCTCTCTGTCCCAAAAATAAATTTAAAAAAATAATAATAAATAAACATGAAAAAAAAAGTGAATATTAATCTCACAGGTAATTTGGATAGATGGGAGGGGAGAGAGAGGTTAAAGGCACAGATCAACTGGGAAGCAAGTGCAGTAGTCAGTGCAAGTCACCTGCCTGCCCTCAGGTGGTGGCAGAAATCTTGGAAAGACTGGGGATGCCAGAGGTGGAATCAGTAGGACTGGCCAATCACTTAAATGTGGGTGGGCTGTGGGGAGAGGAGAAAGTCAAAGACTATTCTAGCATTTCAAGCCTGGATGCTTGGGAAGATGCTGGTGCCTGTAATATTTAGAAGTATTTAATCTGGGGACCGTAGCCCCAAAAGATCCATGACCAGAATTCTGTGAACTCAGATGAGAAAAAAAAATCATATTTTTATTTTCATTAAATAGCATAAATTGGACATTTCCCTCAATTACACATGTAGGCAACAAACCACAATTTTAGAGCACTTTGCCACCAACAGAAATCACAGGTATTTTCACATCACAGTATTGTTGTTGATCGAATATCCAAAAATAATTTCTGCTTATCACTACTTCTAAACTATAGTAGTTACTAGGCCCACTGCTTGATCTCATTATTTAATGTGTTAATCGAGGAGCACATACATTACTCTATCCAACGTGTTCTTTATTATTGACTGATTGATTGATCTGAGAGAGACAGAGATCTGTCAGACATGTTCTAATTACTTTGGTAATTATATTCCAGTGTTTCTCAGGCTTTTTTCATGACTGCTCCTTCCAGGAAGCTTTTAAGACATTTTTGCCCCTAATAGCCATCCCTTCCCCATTAAATTTAAGTACCCCAAATCGACAAAAGTGAAACTCAAAGAAGCAGAAAGTAGAAAGGTGGCTGCCAGCGGTGGGGGGTGTGGGAAATGAGGAGATGCTGGTCAAGGGCACAAACTTTCAATTCTAAGATGAGTTCATTCTGGGGAGCTGATGTCCAGTATGGTGACTATAGTTAATAGTTAGTTATATATTTTATACTTGGCAATTGCTAAGAGAGTAGCTCACAATGGTAATCATGTGAAGTGATGGATGTGTTAACTAGTTCGTGGTAATCATTTCACAGTATCAAATCATCACGTTGCACACCTTAAATATGTCTAATTTTTGTCAATTATATCTCAGTGAAGCTGGGGGAAAAAGTTTTACATGAAAGCAAAAACTAAATAAAAATTTTAAAATACAATCACAATAAAAAATTTTAATACCATGGATATTCTTGGGGCAATATCACCCCCGTTGAGAATGTATGAGAATGATGCTGTGTTCTAATGCAATCCATTTTCTTTACAATCATATATAGTACATATAACTTTTTTGTAGTACATATACATTTAAAAAACATTTTTGGGGGGCACTCGGGTGGCTCAGTTGATTAAGCGTCTGACTCTTGATTTTCGCTCAGGTCATGATCTCACAGTTCTGTTCGTGAGATGGAGCCTCCTTTAGATTCTCTCTTTCCCTCTCTCTCTGCTCCTTCCCTGCTCTCATGCTCTTGCAAGAGAAACAAATCAACATTAAAAATATAAATAAATAAATAAATAAATAAATAAATAAATAAAAGCATTTTTCTCACATAAACCACACATATTGCCCTTAGAGTCCACAGGCTTCACAAACTGACAAAGGGGTCCATGGTCCAAAAAGAGATTACTTCCTGCCCTGATTGTGAGTCCTACATGGTCTCATGACAGACAGGAATTTTATACACTAAGGTGTAGATGGCAACTTTCTTAATACATTTCCATAGCTGACAGTCTCTACATTGGACTAAAGATTTCTCAGCTGACTAATATCCAGGTAGCAAAATCCTATCTTCTGCTTCTGTTTATCTTTGTATTTCAAGACTAAGAAATAACACTGTATGTTAACTAAGTGGAATTAAAAAAAAACACTAAAAAAAGATGCAAGTTTTTGTAGACAATTGTTGTAGAAGCATATGGGAATAGGCCTGTTCTTAACGCAAAGAAACTACACTGTATATAATGCATCTTTGAATTAATATCTTAAGATACAAGCTTTTGTAAACAATTGTGTAGAAGCATATGGCAATAGACCTGTACTTTAAAAAGACTAACAATATAACTGAAAATAACTGACAGGCTTTATCACACACTTAAATTTTGTTCTTTCCTTAAATCTTACCTTTACACAAGAAAGCCAGCCCCATAAAGCAAAATTTCATGTGCCAATGAGGTGATGTGTAGAGAAAATTCCATCACTCTAGGAAACAGAAGACCTACATTTATGTCCCTACTCTGTCCCTTTGTAAGACTACAACCTGTTTCTTGGGTTGTCCCTGTAAAATGGAAGTAACATCCATTCTATCTAACTCAAATGGAATCATGAATGTGAAGGTACTTTATAAATTATAGAGCATTTCACAAAGAGTGCTTAACAATCCTAAAAGTATATGACCACATAGAACCACAGGTCATGAAACAACTGTTCCTTCTTCACTGTGGAGGATACAATGGAATGCAATAAATAAATGGAATTTAATTCTAGGCTATGTTCCAGGCTTTTGTATGGCATACATTCCATGAGCTATCTCTTTTAGGCTGTATGGTGCTTCCTTTCTTTGTAATATTCCATAGCATCTAATAGAAATGTTCTGTCTAGAAAGATGCTCTGTGAGTTCAAGAGGGTTGCTGGAGGCTATTTCCCCCCAAATGGTGACCTCGTCAATGAGGAATAGCGGACCATGCACGTCCCTTGAGCCACACCTTCACAATATACTGGAGAAACTGTGGCAAAATGGTAGACAGAAGATCAGACATTTGGAGAAATGTTGAAGAGCCTTAGAAGAATCCAGATATTGGCCACCAGTGGGTGGGAGAGGGATTCTGAGTGGAGGGTTAGCTATGCCTGACAGAACTTAGCAAAGAGCCTGGCACAAGGGGTCTGTGGCAGGAGACTGGCTGGAAGGAAGATCAAAAATCAGAAGAGTGAGACAAGTCAGGACACTGGTAACAGAATAGAAAACACTTAAAAAATGGAAATCCATGGTAAAATTTCCTGAATTTGTGAAATCGGATTGTTAGAATTATAAGGATATTTAAGGTCAGTTTAGGGGTACCTGGGTGGCTCAGTCAGTTAAGCATCTGACTTCAGCTAAGGTCACGATCTCATGGTTTGTGAGTTCAAGCCCCACGTCAGGCTCTCTGCTGTCAGCGCAGAGCCCGCTTCAGATCCTCTGTGTCCCCCCCACCCTGCTTCTCTCTCTATAATAAAATAAAAATGGAAAAAAAAAAAGATCAGTTTAAAGTATCCTATTAACCCATGTATGTGTAAACAGGCTTGAAGAGGTAAAATAGCCTGACTGACACCACACGGCAAATCAAGGAAGAGGCTGGTGGGACTAGAACTCGGGAGCTGATTCTCGGGCTAGGTTTTTGCTCTCCACTAACCCAGTTTCTCCTGTCAAGTAAGCAAGACCCCTAACACTGCCATAAGGTAAATGCCGTTCACAAACTTGCAGTGAACCAATTTCTCACAAAGGAGACCCACCCATGGTTGGGCTGGGGAGGTCCCTCGGGAGCAGGGGAAGTGGTGGAGGAGGCAGGCCTGACAGCGGGTCCTCACAGCGAACTGGTAACAAACTGGCTTTCAAGGTGGAGTGAACCAGAGGGCATGTCTTTCCTGGACTGCCCTGTATTACAGAAGGCGGCGGCGACCCCTTTCTTCATATTCCCGTATCTGCAAATCTCTCCCTAAATGGACACCCTCCAGAAACTCTGTTCCTCAACAACCTTCTGGTTGTCTGTTAAATTACAACAGGTTGCAGCTCATAAACGAGTGCCCACAGTGAAGTGGGGGCAGGTACAAAAATAAACTGAAGGCCTGCTTAAAGGAGTTTAGAAGTGACTAGAGTTTACAAATACAGAAACGCATGGGAAGATGTTTGTGTCAAATTCCCACACCAACAGCTTTCCTCTAGTCAAAGTGCTTGGTAGCTGAGTGGGTGCAAGTGTGGAGAAAGAGGGAGGGAGAAATTAGAGGGGGTTAATGTGGTATTTTGGTGTCTTTTCTCTTTAAAGTCAGGGTGAAGGAGAGATGTATTACAGCTCTAAAGGAAACTAGTTAAATTGTGATGGCAACTATGTAAAGATACGTATGTCAACAGGGGCTTGAAAGTAATATGCAAAGGAGAAAGTAACTGTGCTGGGAAAATACGATAATGGAAGACTTTCTCCCAAACCTTTAATACTATTCAACATTTTCAATGACATGTTTTAGTTATTCAAATTTGCTTCCTGACTCTCTAGTTAACCTGATGTTATAAAGTCACAATTCCCTAAATTCTTTTTTTTTTTTTAATTTTTTTTTTCCAACGTTTTTTATTTATTTTTGGGACAGAGAGAGACAGAGCATGAACGGGGGAGGGGCAGAGAGAGAGGGAGACACAGAATCGGAAACAGGCTCCAGGCTCCGAGCCATCAGCCCAGAGCCTGACGCGGGGCTCGAACTCACGGACCACGAGATCGTGACCTGGCTGAAGTCGGACGCTTAACCGACTGCGCCACCCAGGCGCCCCCTTTTTTTTTTTTTTAAACATTTTTAAGTAATCTCTATGCCCAAAGTGCTGCTCAAATTTATGACCCCGGGATCGGGAATCGCCTGCTCCACAGACTGAGCCAGCCAGGTGAGCCACAGTTCCCCAAAATTCTTGTTTGTTGTTCATCACAGCAGTTGTTAAGACAGCAAAACACTGGACACCATCTAAATGTTTTAGAGGATCAATGAAACAGACTGTGGTCGAGTCAGAACAATGGAGCAGAGCACTATTCAGCCATTTAAAAATGAAAACGTGTATCTGAATGTGTAGAGATGGAACCACCGAGAGAAAGCAAACAAAGGCAGATGTAGGACAGTGAGTCTAAACACACACACACCCCACACTCAGATGTAGCTATCCATGGAAAATTTCTGGAAGGATACCCAAGAAAGTTGGAAATGGCTACCTCCATTTGGAGAAGGGAACTGAGGGCCTGGGGTTGTCACTTTTCATGATACAAACTCCTATTTGAAAGTGTGTGTGTGTGTGTGTGTGTGTGTGAGAGAGAGAGAGAGAGAGAGAGAGAGAGAGAAAGAGAGCGAGAGAGAGAGAGTGAGAGAGAGAGAGATACCGGTATAACTTTTATAAGTTCTATTAACTTTCTAGGCAATGTTCTCAGGGTATTCTTCTTAAATGGTTTTAAGATAGAATTACCAAAAGTCCTAAGCTTGTTCCCATACTTAGAAAACAGACAATCTGATTATGCCTACAGTTGTCAAAATGTGGAGGCAATGTGAGAAAAAACTAAATATGCTCATCTTTCAGAGGGAGATCTACTGAGATGTATATACAGAAGTGCAGCCAAAGAACTGGGTCAGCCTCCCACCAGGCTGCCCCAAATAAAGCAGAGCAAGGAAATGAGCTGTTCACTCTTCTCCTTGGTGGTGGTGGTGGTGGGGGGGGTGGTGGTGCCCAGGGGTGCTCTGCACTTTAAAAAGAGACACATCAGTCCAGATCCACAGAACCATCCCAAACCTCTGGGAATCCTGTTGTTTCCTAAATATTCTGCATCGGGTTTGACCCAGTCCCTTTCTCTCTGGGCCCAATCAGTATTCCAGAGCTTCTCCTTTTTTTTTAATTTTTTTATTTTTTTAATGTTTATTTATTTCTGAGAGACAGAGCATGAGTGGGGGGAGGGGCAGAGAGAGAGGGAGACACAGAATCAGAAGCAGGCTGCAGGCTCTGAGCTGTCAGCACAGAGCCCAACATGGGGCTCGAACTCACAAACCATGAGATCATGACCTGAGCTGAAGTCGGTCGCTCAACCGACTGAGCCACCCAGGTGTCCCAGTATTCCAGAGCTTCAAGGAACCAAAACAGTGTGCCTGAGTACAGAGCACTGACTTGAACAAGAGAGGTCACTTAAACATCATCTAGCCTCCCTATAGATAGGGAACTTGTCTCTGGGTCCCTCTGCCTGATACTATATGCCTCCCACTTTAATATTCTGACCACTTTTTTTCATAGGACAGATTACCTTCACTTTCGAAATTCCTCTTTGCTTTCATGTATCTCAAGATTTAATGGCAGGATGTTTCACTACAAATTAATGAGAAGGGATGGCAAAATCTTGTTGCCATTCCCTCCTAGGCATCTCAGCCTGGAGGAAAGGTACTCAGACCAAGGGGAAAACTAAGATGGTGGGCAAGGCGAAGCCTCTAGCTCATGACTTGATGTCCAAGGTGAGCAGACAGAGAGCAGTCAGCCTTTCCCAGAGACAGACAATCACTGGCTTTGAGATACTCTGGGGCCAAATAATGTAATGGCAGGTTTAGACACACAGAATAGGAGATGAGAATGGGCCTCAGTGGGAAGATGGCATATAGCAAAGGGTGGGTCACAGAGCATAGCTGTGGAATGGCTGACTTAGCCAGCCCATTGGTTTTTCCCAAACACACTACCCTGAAAGAACCAAATAAAGTCTTGATTAGGTTAAAAAGCATTTGTGTTCAACATTATTTCCTTCTGAATTCTGATATGGTTGAAGGATATGTGTTCAAATGTTCCTTCTCACTGCCATGCCTACTAAGCTAGCCAGCTCTGGTCTATTCAGAGATTTTATTTCACTCGCAAGGTGTGTGTGTGCGTGTGCACGCGCATGTGCACGGAAGAGCACACAACTTTCCCCTTTATGATCTCTTTACGATCTGTGATCTTTGTTCCAGTGGCACAAGGCAAGAAAGAAAACCCGTTTATAAACCATTTTGATAAATGCTGCTTTTCTTTTTGAAACCAGTAGCTAAAATGACATTTGTGAATTCGATTAGCTACGTATGCTTTGCCCCATGACCTCACATAAACTAAAGGTGGTTGCCTTTCTCTGCATTCTTTCTGCTTAAGTGACCACAATGCTTTCTAACCAGCAGGCCCTTTTATTAACCAATCCGGAGTGGGGCACTGGTGTGAACTTTTAGTTGGGGAGAATTCCCAATCTCCTGCCCACTAACTCTGCCCCAAAAGAGGATGTGCTGAACTTTGTCTCAAATACAAATAGTTGCAACCTGAGCTTTTCTCACAGGACTTATTTTTTAATGTTTCATTATCTCAGTGATATTTTCTCCAAATCTTCCCTACCATTCTCAAAATCTGAAACTCCAAACTGGAGTGCAGAGTCTAGCACAGACTATTACACAGCCTGGTGTAGGATCACCTCCCTCCCAGTTAGTGGTTTCTATGGGGGTCTTCTCTCTTCTGCAGATGCCGGCATTCCAGCCGCGGTCTGTGCACACATAGGCTGTCAGCCAGCCTGCAGAGCCACTGCTGACTCATGCTTACATTGTGATCTACTAGGACCCCGAATCTTCTGCTCTTCTACCAGGACAGCCAGCACCCACCTCACAGAGCACTCTGCCCATCCCCTTCTGGGGTCTCAGCTCTGACCTGATGACAAGTCTCCCGCAAATCCGCACTCCGTCACCTGGCCCTGCCCTCCCCCCTCCCCATCCCTGGCCCACCTGGAAGACGTCGTTGGCACACTTGCGGCACAGGTTGTGCTGGCAGGGCAGGATCACCACTGGTTTGGAGAACATCTCCAGGCAGATGGGGCAGATGAGCTGCTTCTCCAGGTTGTCCATGCTGTGTGCATCCCCTAGCAGCGGCTTGAAACCCACTGTGAAGTTCATCCCCTCAGCGATCGTGCCTGCCCTGGCCTCGGCCCTGGTCCTGGCCTTCCCTCACTGCCTCTGGACCCTTCCTCGCTTAGACTGTCCGTGGATTCTTGTTCCCTTCTACTGCTCACTCTTGAAATAGCTCTGCTATCTCTCCTGTCCCCTCCTCCAACAATTCACCTCGTCCTCAGATAGCTGTTTTCAGACACTTCTCTATTCTTTGCTCTGTAACCCAGCCAGACACATGTAGCTTTATCTATCCCTCCCTCCCTGAATGACTCTGTCCCTGGAAATTTCTTTTGTTCCCCAAATGACTCTTGTTCCCTCTATGGGCAGCACTGTTTGTCCCTTACTTCCCAGAGAGGAGATTAATTTTAACATGGGGGTAGGGAACAAGGGGCATCTGCATGACATTCCAACTCCCAATTTAGCTCATGTAAGGCGAGCCACAGCTGTCACGAAGTGAGTGACCCTGACTCACTCGGGAATGGGTGACTCCCTTAAGCAAGAGCAGGGGTGAGCTTCACTGTTTATGGTGAAAGGTGGGTCTGCAAAGGTGCCAGGCGCTCACACTCAGAAGGCTCCTATGAGCCCCTGACCCCCATGCTCTGCCTTGGGCTCTTCTTCCATGGCAGTGATACACAATCTAAACTGGCCTGGATGAGAGGAGCCATACATGACTCAGGGTGGCAGGAAAGATCTCACCAGACCTACAGTCAGTGAAAGTTTCTGCCTCCAAGGCATAGCCAGTGACCTTTACCTTCTTCTGCTGATCCCTATAAATCAGAACAGGGGCATCGGTGACTAGAGAGAAAGGCTCTGGTCCAACACTTCTGGTCCATTGTTGTTCTTGCCCAGAACCTTCTTATACCACCCTAGGAAAAAAAAAGCTAAGGAGGCTAGAGCTGGCAGTCGCACCAGGGCCTGGAACGACCTCATGAGCGTGCCTCTGAAAAAGTGTGGGAATTTGGTCCATGAACACATCACTGGAGCCACTCCAAGGACTTTAAATTTGTTAGGAAATCGAGAGAAGCTGAGCTGAGCAGAAGGGACCTGAGTGCCAGGAACCTATTTTGGGTACCAGGGGAATTGGTCTCTGGGGAAATTTTAGAGCACTGACAAAATCATAATCACAAGGCTCCGGGAAGTCTCTGCCCCAACTCTACAGTTGTCCTGGCCTCCTCCTCTCCAAGGCAGGCTGGTCTCAGATGTGAGCACTGGCCCTCTGTCTTTTTCTCCCCGGGCCTTTTGCTCGATCCCAGGCACAATTAGTCTTTCTTAGGCCCAACAGATGCACTGGGATTGGACAAAAGCTCTTTTATTTATTGACATTCTTTACCCCTTCTCCCAGTCAGGAGAGAGGTTTGAGGAGTTACTAGCTTTGACCTTGGGTGGACAGGAAAATAAATGGTGTGGAGAGTATACCAAACAGGCAGTGTGAAGAGGCATGAGTGGTAAAAGGGTCTGGAAAAGTAAAATCTTCTCCCTATCACATGTTTCACGCCCCTGTTTTAAGAACAAAATATATGATGATCAGCCTGCACAAGACATGGTGAAAAGGATGAAGGCAAGCAGGCACTGATATGTGAGCTTCAGCTAACTCATAGGACCCATGCTAAGGCATGCTGTGCTGTGGTGTAGTCCAGGGAGAATCCAAAGGTGGGAGAACTACCCCTACATCTCAAATGCATTCATACTTTGCCCGGGTTGATTCATGGTGGCATGGAATAAGGCTGATAACGACAAGTGCATGGGCACCAGAAGAACGTGAGACCAGCCCCAGAAAGGTGTGCTGGCATAGGAATGAGGCTGATGGTTAGAGTTCTTGGTGCAGAGGTGCAACAAAGGAGGTTAGCTGCTATAGTAGCTCTGGGAAAGGATCCACCCTGCTCAGTTATCAGGATCTTGGTGGAGATATTGCAAGCAGCTAAGGGACCCTACCGGCTGAAATTGGCTCAAATCCCAAGGAAGGCACAGGAAAAAGAATGCTGGGGAAAAGTCTGTCACCACTGCCTGAGACCTCATAAGGGTAGGGATGGGAAGGCTGCTCTCTAAGCAGATTAAAATTGGGACTGGAGCTAAAAAGAAGAGTGGCTGGGTGACCCTGTATCGCCAGGGTCAGTGATACCATCAAGGACAGAGGTGGCATCGTCACTAGGATAGATGCCATCAATGCTTCTAAGTTTGGATTCTTATAAGAAGAGGGGCAAATCAGGGTCAATGTCAGGACAGGGCTACTTGCTCCTCTCTTCGGTGTGTCCAGTGGATTGGGTGGCAGAAGGCACCCTCACTGGGTCAGCACCTGGGGGTAAAAGAAGTTGGCACCTTACTAACAAGAAGGAATGATGATCCAGAATTTAAAGCAAGCCCTCTGTGGGTAAGGATATAAACACATGAAATCCACAGTATAAAATATAAACTTTCTACTAATGACTCATCAGAAGTTCGTCTATGTTTCTTTTCTTATCCCTTGATTCTGGCTGCATTTCAGTTTTCATATGTACCTCATTCCTCTTAATCTTTCAGCCATGAAATTCATTATCATCGTCCTCTCTTCTAAAATTTCTTTTGTTTCCTATGGTGGAATTTGAAAACCACATATATCAACAATTAATAACAATTTTTAGTCCCGGGGTGAGAAAAGCATCACTTTGCAGTTACTCATCAGCATCACTAGGTGGCACTACAGTAAACTTCAGTCAAGCCACACAAAGTTAACTGCTTGGGGCGGGGATAATCTGGCACGTCATCTTCCTTTAGAGTAAAGGCAGTAAACTTCATCCTCTAGCTTGTCTCCAACTATTGCCTTTTCTAGGCACTCTCCCACCCATTCCTTACCTTAACTCCCCCGACTCCCAGTTCCTTAGCCTTAGCCTAACTCCCCCCGACTCCCAGTTCCTGGCCTAGTCATGAGAGGCCGATATTACATTCAAATTGTCAGTGGGTGGCAAAAGCCCCTCAGAAACCGGGTGTATCCCCTTCTCTTTCTTCACTTTGCCTCAATACTGACCTGAGTCTCCCATATTAGGGGTTCACGGTTTCACTCCCAACTATTCTTTCATTCCTAATCCAGTTCTTACCTCAGGCCCTGTCTATGGTCCTCACCTGACCTGGGAGGCTGATTCTGGACATTGTGCTGATATCTTCTAGCAATGTCCTCAGATGGTGGCTTAAGTGTTCCACAGCAAAAGCAGCAACAGCAGCAGCAACAGCAACAGGTGAGCAGAGCACACAGGAGGACAAGTGTCTGAAAGGTGGGAAAGAATGGCCTTGACCCAGCAGTTCTTCTAGATTTCCATTCCAGTTCCCCTCCCTGAATCCCCCCAGCACCCAGAAAATAAGAGAGAGCAGAAGCATTTGTCCTAGGAGAGGAGGCTTAGCTCTCCAAGAAGAGGAAGGTCACCCCTACTTCCTTATTCTTTTTTTTTTTTTTTTAATGTTTTTATTTATTTTTGAGACAGAGAGAGACAGAGCATGAGTGGGGAAGGGGCAGAGAGAGAGGGAGACACAGAATCTGAAGCAGGCTCCAGGCTCTGAGCTGTCAGCACAGAGCCCGACGCGGGGCTCGAACTCACAGACTGTAAGATCGTGACCTGAGCTGAAGTCGGACGCTTAACCGACTGAGCCACCCAGGCGCCCCCTTCCTTATTCTTAAAGGACTAGAAGAATTGTATACCTTGAACCAACAACTATTCAGTGTAAAATAGTAAGTGACGCCTTCTTCGCCAAAGTGATCATATATATATATTCCCAACGAGCCATGCCGGTCGTAGATTTTCCGCTTCTTGGGGTCACTCAGTATGGAGTGGGCTGTGTTGATCTCTTTGAATATTTCTGTTGCTTGAGCGTTCCCTGGATTCTTGTCTGGATGATACTTCAAGGCCAGGTTCCTACCCAGGCAATACCCAAAAGGAGGGAGAGGATGGCTAGGGAATGGCTGGGGAGGGAGGGCAGGATGGATGACAGGGACAGGCCTTTGGATGTGAAGAAAGAATGCATGAGATGTGGTGCCAAGGATGGAGGCAAGCAACCCAGGTCTAAATGCTGTCCCACGCCACAATGAAATGGATGATGGCCCCGTCTGACCCAAAGTGAGGGCTCGAGGGTTTAAAAATGGGTCAGGAAGCAAGGTAGAAAGAGAAGGGTTTGGGGGGGTGGGGGGAATCCCAGGGCTTAGAAAGAGGCTGAAGTCTAAACCTGTAGGCCTTTTTGATGTCTTCGGGTGAGGCGCCCTTCTTAAGCTCCAGCACCGCATAGAGGGTTGTGCCACTTTTGGACAGCCGGTGGGCCGCTTCATCCAAATGAGCCATGATCTGGGTCAGAGGAGATGCATTTGTGAGAACTGCCACAGGGGAGGCCACGGAGAAGTGAGACTCCTAGTGACAGGAAACCCAATGCCTTCATTGGCCAGTCAAGTAAAATGACTACAAAGGGACAAGCGCAAGACAACAGTGAGCGGGCTCTGTGACTAGCAGGAGAGTGCAGGTGACCAGAAAGGACATCCAAATTCAAATTTTAAAGAGGAAACGGCTCCTCACGTTTCCCGGCTACAGCCCTTTCCCTTCAGCGACACAGCCCTCCAGACACACGCCGCGTCACGGAGAGGTGTAAGCAAGGGAAGGCCCAAACCACGGGAAGAAGCGGATTTTGTCCAGAACGACTAGTCCCGGAAGAGACGGCCTGTCCAAGCTCACTGCGGCGTTGGAAAGACCACGGCAGCCCAGTCCTCGTGCAGGCTGGGTCTGGAATCGGGGAGACGTACAATTCCCAAGAGAGAAACAATTCAGACCAAAGCCTGAGCCACCTGAGAAGTCAGGTGTCCCAAAAGCCAGGCCGGAGGCCGCTGCTGCAGCTAGGCCAGAGGCCTTCTTCTCCCTAGCCTCCCCTCTCAAACCTCGGAGCGCGGGCAGCGGGGAGAACACAGGGGTGACTCCAGGGATGAAGACCCAAGCGAAAGTTGTAGCTGCGGGGGCCGACCAGGCAGGGACCAGGGAGCGGGGCCCCAGAGGGTGGGAGGCAGCCAAGGCCACAGGCTCGGAAGGTAATGCTCTGGTTCCCAGAGCCCTCTGGCTCTGTGTGGACTCCGCACCCGGCCTGGCGCTCTACTTCTACCTCAGAGTCGCCCTCCTAGGCTGGGGAGGCCTCGTACAACCTCCATCCGGGTGTGAAACTTCACACCGCCGAAGTCCAGTGGGCAACCGCGCTTGTGCACCGCGCCAACCTTCCGGGTCGCTTTTTGGCGCCGCCGGAAAATCTGGAAGATGAGGCTGCGTGGAGGCTGGGACTTATTTCACTCACAAGGAAGCCTGGGCGTAGGGATCAGCCCGCGGGCCGCGATGCCCCCCAGTTCTTCCGGTGGGCGTGGCCTCCAGGGCCATCCCTTCTCCCGTGGGAGGGGATCACCAGTCCTGATGGGCTTAACGACTCGGTTAAGGTGATGGGCTTGCTCGCTGTGGCTGTGTGAGAGGTATGGTTCCTGCAATCCTTTCTCAAGAGGTGTATTCACTTCCCAGTCTTTTTTGGCAGAATTTAGGGGCCTCCACTTAGTTCTTTCTTTCCCTTCTACGTGGAAACTCCTACACATCCTTTAAGACCCACTTGAAGGTCGGTATTCCTGGGAATCCTTCCTTCATTCCCCCCGTTGTTCCCACCTTGTTCTGTCAAAGCAATTACTATATTGTAATTCCTAATTTGCACGTTCCCTTAAAACGATAGCTTGAACATTTACAAAAGTCACTACTGTTCTTCAAAAACTTCATTTAAATACTATTATATCATGAGGATGTGCCATAATGTATTTATATAATCCAGCTTGGATACTTAAGTTGTTCCTAGCCATTTGCTAGTGTAAAAACCTTATAATGAAAATTCTTATCTATAAATCTTCAAATAAATCTCTTCCCTGCTCCTTTGAGGTGGATCCCTGGAAGGGAAATTAATAGGTCAAAGCAAAATTTTTTGAGACTCTTAGTCCTTGTTGCCAACTTTCTTCCCAGAAAGGTACCACAGGTACCAATTTACATCCCCACAGGCAGGGCTTGAGAGCACCAATCTCCACCTGACTTCACTTCCTGTGATCTCCTATAGGAGGCAGTCTTTCCACCACTTATAATTTACGACTTCTTAATTTTGGTGTTCTTTACAGAGGAGCACTCAATGGCTTCCATTACATGTGATTGAAAGAGCTTTGTTATTTCAATAATATTTCTCTGTTATACCTCATGTGGCTTTTATCACTCTCTTCCCTTTATTACGGTCTTCTGTGCACATTTACATCCTCTTCTAGGTTTTAAGTGGTAAATCAGTATCCATCCCAAGAGATGTGAGCCATCCGAGTCAACTAAGGAGTCCATATGCTCTAGGCACAATGACCAGTGAATTAACAAATTTATTTCTGTAGATCTGTGATCAGCGTATGGGGTGGGGATGAAAATCTTTGGCATCAACCACCCAGTTACCCGGTTGATAGATTCTGGGTAAGAGGAGTTTATAGGTTAATCACCTAAAGCAAAGGAGCTGAAGCTGACAATTTTTTTTTTTTTTTTTTGGTGGTTCGTACTAGGATACATTTCCCTAGCTAACTTCCAGCCTTTCATCACCATCATGGTTGTCAGGACTAGCAGACCAACCATGCTGTTTCTTTACCCTGGGGAGACAGGAGAAGGCACCAGAAGTGCAGAGCACTTACTTTCCAGGCCCCGCGTGGTCTGGCCCCCACCTCTTACTCTAGCTGTGTTAAGCACTGTTAAGCATCACTGTTGTGCTTGCTCTGGTCTCTGCTGCACTGCTTTTCTGTCAGTTCTTTGAAGACACCATGTTCCTTCCCACATCAAGGGCCTAAGTCTGCCTGGAGGATTCCTTCTCCGGCTATTTGCTGAGTTCTCATCCTTCTAGGATCTCAGCTTCATGTATCCTCAGATAGGCTTTTTTTTTTTTTTATTTTTTTTATTTTTGAGACAGAGAGAGACAGAGCATGAGCAGGGGAGGGGCAGAGAGAGAGGGAGACACAGAATCGGAAGCAGGCTCCAGGCTCTGAGCTGTCAGCACAGAGCCCGACGCGGGGCTCGAACTCACAGACTGTGAGATCATGACCTGAGCTGAAGTCGGACACTTAACCAACTGAGCCACCCAGACACCCCCCACCCCCCCCCCCTTTTTTTTTAAAGTAGGCTTCATGCCTATTGCAGAACTGGCTGGGCCTAAACTCACAACTCTTGAGATCAAGACCTGAGCTGAGATCAACAGTCGGACATTTAACTGACTGAGCCACCCAGGCATGCCATCCTCAGGCCTTCTAAATTGAGTTCCACTTCTCTCTCCCTACCTCATAATACCTTCACCATGATTTGTGAATGTATGTTTATTTGTGTGTTTATTTGTTTAAGGTCTGCCTTCCCTAGTACAAAATACAACAAATACAACTCTGTGAAGGCAGGGACCTTATGTTTGTTCACTGTTGTCTCCCCAGCACCTAGAGCCATGCCTGGTTCACAGCAAGTGAGTTAATGATTTGTTGGATGAGCTACAGTAGGGGGAACCCTCTGCTGGTGCAATGTCGGCCTAGAGGTTGAGCCATAGCAAGAATTCCCTAGGGCAGAAGCACTTAGCTGGGGAATTGGAAGACTCAGTTCCTCTTTTCCTCATATGATCCTGGACAAGAAGAGACATAAGGAGGTAAGAAAAATAAGGCAGCAGGGGAGATAGTATTGGTGATTCTGAGCTCCTTGTTTGTCTTAGTCTTCCTCCAGTTTCTAACACAGTTCCTGGGATATCGTAGGTGCTCAATGAATGTCGGTAGGTTGAATGAATAAGCAAATGTTGTGTGTCTTTTCAGAGGTACTTTAACCTAATAATATCTTTTGATTCTCACAGCAACCATGAGAGGTGCTGTGATCACATCCCTGCTCCATAGTAGAAGTGAGCCCGGAGAAAGAGGGCAAATTAGGTTCTGAGAAGAGTTAGTAAATATCTTCCAGATCTTGCCAGAGGCTCCAGAATGTTATTACTTCTTATCATTGCCCTCTGACATTCTAATTAATTCTAATCATAGTTTGCTGGCTCTTGAAATAGCCATTATCTTTAAGTCTTCTGAGCCTCTCCTCTGAATGAAAAGACACTGCAGCCAGCAGGCTGCAGAAATGGGAATAAAGCAGGTAAGAGCCTGGCATCCTTCACCTCTTCACTTTGCCTTCACCTAGAAACAGACCCCTTGTGGCTCTTTTTCTCTGCACATGGTCTCTTCTAACACCCAGTACAGTACCAGGAAGAACACACAATCCCAGAATCAGAAGCCTTAGACCTTGGTTTTGGCTCTGGCTCCAGTGAGCCGTGTGATCTTGAACAAGTCACTTAATCTCTGAGATTCTTTTCCCTCTTCTGTTAAAACCTGTGCCTCCACAGGGTTGATGTCAAAACCAAATTAGACTTGCTGTAAAAAGAACAGAAAAAACAAAAAATAACTATGCTAAAGAATGATTTCAAACTAAAACCTTTTCTAGAATCATTTGCCCTTAAGTCACTGATCTTATAGTTTACTATCTCACAGAGCCATTTGGTCTCTCCTGGAGAAAACCAAGAACCATCCCTTATTTACCCACAAACAGCTAAAGTTTTAGTCATATAGCTGGAATACCCATATACAGACAGACAGCAGACATTGGCATATTTATACCCAAAATATCATGCTCTTGAGCATATGCAGTGGGAGAGAGAGATCATCATTTGTCATACCCAGCCACTAGGTTCTAGAATTGTATAGTTTTTGAGCTGGAAAAGACCTCAAGTCTTAACTCCCATCTAATGCCTTCATTTTGTAATTGAGGGAAGTGTGGCCCAGAGAGAAGGATTGACTTGCTCAGAGTCAACCAGTAAGGTCCAGACCTAACCTAAGTCTTCTAAGTTAAGTGTCTGTGCTGTGACTGCTCCTTATACACACCAGCTCCCTTCTCACTTTAAAACTGAGGTCTAGAGAGAGATCAAAGTTGTAGTTGACATTCACCTCCCTTCATGATGTCAGGTAATGTCCTTCTTTACCTCCCTCCAGTTGGAGGCTTGCTCACTTCATGTGCCCAGAAACATCATTGGCCCAGTTTGTTTGCCTGTCGTCCCTGGGGCAGACAGCCCGGGGTGGGAGGTGGAGGGCTTCCAGCCAGAGAGGCTGCTGCATACCCCTGTCCTCTGTGCCCAGACTGCAGACCTAAGGGCAGACTGACAGAGCACAGCCACCTCACCTCTACAACTTTGATAGTAGTGTGTACCTCTTAGGGTTGTTAGGAGGACTAAATATTTAATTTGAACAGTGCTTGGCACATGGTAAGTGCTGTGTTGTCATTGTCATCGTCACCACCATCATCATCATCCTTTCCATCTGATCACCTCCCAATTTTGTAAAGAGAGAAGCTGGTTTTCATTTTGTTTCTGGGAAGAAGGGAAAACTCAAGATCCTTCCTCTAGGAAGATTTGCAAATTGTCATTCTATCCCCTTTCTATATCCTTCTCTCAGCCTCTTAGAACCCCATTTCCTTGTTTCCCTACGCAGTACCCTCATGCTGCCCTCTCACTATCCAAAATATCCCTGCCAGGGCTCCCTAAACAGTCAGAACTCTGAAATTACCTGTCTCACTTCTTCTCCTTCAGTATTTCTAATAAAAACTATTACCTCCATAAAATGAGCTCATCCCTAAGGGCTAGGTGGAAAGCAGTCTGATTAAAACACTATAATTCAGTGGTGCCTGCCTGGCTCAATTGGTGGAGCAGGCAACTCTTGATCTTGGGGTTGTAGGTTCGAGCCTCATGTTGGGTGTAGAGATTACTTAAAAATAAAATCTTTTTTTTTTAATGTTTATTTTATTTTTGAGAGAGAGAGAGTATAGGTGGGGGAAGGGAAAGGGGGCAGAGGATCTGAAGCAGGCTTTACACAGACAGCAGAGAGCTGATGCGGGGCTTGAACTCATGAACTGTGAGATCATGACCTGAGCCAAAGTCAGGCACTTAACCGACTAAGCCAGTCAGGCACCCCAAGATTGCAGTTTTTAAATGGGTAAGCAGAGAGAGGTGGTAATGGTGATATTTGAATCAAGACCTAAAGCAGGTCCTCAGGTGGGTCATAAAGACATCTGACAGATTGCATTACATATAGATGAGGAAATGCAAAGGTCCTGAGGTGGAAGAATGCCTGGTATATTGTAGGACCTGCGTGAACGCCACAGTGACTGGGGAGGGAGGTGGGAGTAATATGAAATGAGACAAGGGGCCTATAGGGCTTTGTAGGCAATTGGAAAACCTTTGGCTGGTACTGAGTGACGTGAGGAGGTGATGGATCTGGCCTAGGTGCCTAGTCACTGGATTGAGACTAGATTGTAGGGCAATAAAGGTGGAAAAAGGAAGACAACCAAAGAGGCTACTGCAATAATCAAGAAGATAGATGATGGTGGTTTGGACCAGGGTGTGTGCAGGATTTGCTGACAGATTGGATGTGGGGTGAAAATAGAGGCATCAATGGTGATTCTAAGGTTTCTGGCCTAAGCAAATGAAAGGACAGAGCCACCATGTTCAGACATGGGAGGACAGCTGAAAGAAAAGGTTTGGGATGGGGTGACAATCAGGAATTTGGTTTTAGACCAATGAAACTGGAGATGCCTATTAGATGTTAAGGAGGTAAGGTCAAGTTGACATTTGGGTATTTGAGTTTGAAGTTCAATGAGAGATCTGGGGATCATCGTATAGATGCCATTTTATTTTTTTAAGGTCTTTTAATTAAAAAACTTTTTAATGTTTACTTATTTTTGAGAGACAGAGAGAGATAGAGACAGAGCACGAGTAGGGGAGGGGCAGAGACAGAGAGGGAGATACAGAATCCAAAACAGGCTCCAGGCCCTGAGCTGTCAGCACAGAGCCAGACATGGGGCTTGAACCCGGGAATGGCGAGATCATGACCTGAGCTGAAGTCTGACGCTCAACCGAGACACCCAGGCGCCCCCTTTTTAAGTTCTTTGAAATAGAAAATTAAAAAAAAAAAAAAAAAAGAATGGCACAGTGATCCCCCATCTACCTACCATTGAGCTTCAACAACCATTGTTTTCTGTGGTTTCTAGATAGTATTTTTAAGGCTTGAGACTAGATATCTCTATGGGAGTGTAGAAAGAGAAGAGGGTGACCAAGTCCTGGACCACTCCAGCATTAAAGGGTTGAGAAGATGAGGAACAAGCAAAGGAGACTGAAAATAAACAGCCAGTGACGTAGGAGAAAAACCAGATTAGGGTACCCTGGAAGCCAAGTGAAGAAACAATTCCCAAATAAAGGTGTAATTACAGTCTGATAAATGCTGAGGAAGAAAACGAAGCGTGCAGTGAGAATGTGTAACATGAGAACTAACGTAGGCTGGGGGTCAGGAAAGTCCCCCCGGAGGAGGTGACATTTAAGCTGCAGCCCTCGTTCATCCTGTCTATCTTCAACTAAAATCCTGCTTTCTCCAGCTTTCTTCCACTCCCAACAACCAGCTCCTTTTTCCTGGGATGGCTTTATCAAGGACTGTGTGTCAGCCACTAGGGGGCGCTTGGGACACCGTGATGAGAAAGGTAATTCCTGCCTTTAGGGAGCTTGTATTCTAGTGAGGAGACGGAGGAGCAAATCATTTTGTTTCAATGTGCTGAGTGCTGCCAGCGCAGAAGCACAGCAGCCCTTGAGAGCACCAGAAAACAGCACATAACTCAGCCTGGTGGGGAAGCCCGAAGGGCTTCCTGGAGGTAACACCTGAGCAGAATTTGGATGCCCTCTTTACCTCTGCCCATACCTTTCAGCCTGGCTTGGACCTTTCAAGTGTTAATTAACCCCTTGCCTGCGTGCTTGGATTCCAAATCTCGTCTGAGATCTCAAGCCCAGCCTAAATCCTGGCTTGAGGGCTGGACTTTGCTCTCTTTCTCTCTCAGTATGAACTGGTCCAGGCTGGGTTCCCTGAAGCCGCCTTCTGACCCGTTCTCCCACCCTCTGCTCTACCACTGACCTATCCTCCTGGGAAGTTCCAAGGGTTCCTGTCTCCTTCAGCCCTTTGGGCCTCAAAGTGGCCTAAGGAATCTCCTTAGGGAAAATTGATACCTGAGGCAGGACAGGACAGACATTAAGAACATGTGGGTAAATCAGTAACCAAAGACTGCAGAATAGAAATCTCTTGCAATCAAGTTAAAGCCAGGAGGGGGAGGAAATGCACCTATCTTGTTCATCAGGACTCCTCAGTTACCCTAACAAAGTACATGGCAAGAAATAAGTGTTCAGTAAATGTTGAATGAATAGTTCTTACAAGATTTCAGTTCCTTACAGCCAGCCCTAAGCTGCCCTTCTAACCCCTGCATAATTTTCCTAGCTCCTAACCAGGTGTAGAATGCCTTTCTCAGACCTGGCATTCAAGAGGACCCTTTGCAAAGATTTTCATAGGGCCACTTGATGGCTCTTTGAGAAACAGGTGCAAGCAGTCTCTTTCGCTGCCAGGCTTTTCTTGCGTAAATTTCCAAGCACAGGCAACTGTTGGTATTCTCCCCGCTGGTGCCCTCGGTTTCTGGAGGCGGCACGTTCCAAGGCCCAACACCTAGGGAGCCGCACGGCAGAGGGCAGCCCTGTAATCCACCTGCTCCCACGCTTCTTTCCCCGCCGCCTGCTCGCTCCCTGCCCTGTGGCGGGGCGGGCGTGTGCCGGCGTCTGCGCCCCCTCTCGGGAACCTGGGACTGCTGTCTGCGCACTGTGGACTGCCCAGGAAGGGAAATCCCCCAGAGGAAGCCATTGTTGTTAGGTCCCCTGTTGTCGTCATCTGCTGAGGCACGGCTAGAAAAAGCCCCTTCCCCGCCCAGGGGTCCGCTGTTTCTCCCCATTCTCGAGCTTGCCTGCTTGCCTGCCCCGGCTGCTTCGGGTGAGGCTACAGCATCCCATCCCTGGAGTGCGCGGTGGCCTCTCCGCATCCTACTTCCGGGCGGGGGGGGGGGGGTGTCTCAGAAATGGGGAAGCCCCAGGCCCGATTCAGAGTTTTGAAAACCGACGGCGCCAAGAGGGACGTGCCAGGGCCCTGACCCAGCAGGGCTGGGCTTGAGTTCCACCCCGCTCTAACAAGGACCTACAAGGTGACCTTGGCTGGTGGCTTCCCCTCTTGCTATCTCAGTTTGCACCCCCACGACCTTAAGAAGGAGCTGAGGCCCCACTCCTCTAGGGGAGGTTGGAGGGAGAAAGGACCCCCACCCTCACTCGTGGGCTTTGGCCTGGGCCTTCCGTGGGGAGTCTGGGGGAGGGTGCTCTGGCCCTCGGCGCGGCGTGGGTGGAGACGCGGCGCTGAGGGCTAGGGCAGACCCTTTGGTTCTAACGTTCCGCACCGTTCCCCGGAGCACTACGCTCCCTTAGCGCGCGCCGCCCGCAAACCTTGGCAAGGGCCTCACTCTCCCCCGCCCGAACAGCCAGCCCGCCGCCCAGTTTGCCTAATCCGTTCAAGCCTCACCTCCTCCGCGAAGCTCTCCCGGGTTAACCCCATCTCTTCCAACCACTCTATCTGGCACGTGCTCCTGATGTTTGTTTGATGGTTTATTTGGGGGTGTACACGCGGTCGCAATGTTTGGGATAATAACGGGGCTAGGTGTCTATTCCCAGAACCCTACATGACGGACCCCCCAGTGTGTTCTTCATGAAGGGTGCCCATTGATTAATGGGTTTCTCTGCCGGACTCACCAACCACTCCCACCCTTCACCCTTCCCCTTCCAAGCTCACTTTTCTCCCTCCTCCTCCAGACTCTTCACAGAGTGTCACAGCTTGGAGGGCACACTGCAATCCCCACCCCCATTTCATCCTACAGTGGCCGCAGGTGTGAGGGGCAGAGAGCATTGAACGTTTGAAGGTTTGACTCCAGGCTTGGCCACCCACTTTGCTGTAAGTCACTCCTTCCCCTGGGGCTTCCGTTAAAATGAGGCAAAATGAGGTAATGCCCAGCCAGGTGCTAGGGATTCAGAGGTAAAGAATCACCTGCTGACAAGCTGCAGCTTCACCTCCAAGAACAGTGGCTTGTGACCAGAGAGGTGGCATGGCTCCTTCCTCCTCCGGTTGCCCCAGCCTGAGTGACAAGACTGCGACGCGCGCTCTCTTCAGTCGCCAGCTCAGCGCCCTGAACTGGAGAGGGAAAGAGGAGGGGGCTCCAGTCCCAGCCTTTTATTCACCAGCTGCATGACCTTAGATGCTTCTTCCTCGGCAACTCAGTTTACTCATCCGAAAAATAGGGATAGTAATGGATTGGAGGAGAGCAGGAAGCTTGTCACCCAATGTCTCTATAAAAATAAATGATAATGAGCGGTACAGTGCTTGGCAGCAGATTTTGCTTACAAATTCCGACCCCACATCCTCCACAGAGGGGTTTCTGGCCGCAGTCCCTGGAGTTCTCCCGGATGTGTCACTGCTCACCCCACACTTTCTGGTTCTCTCGAGCTGGGTAATAATGGACCCACACCTGTTTCTACCTCCGTGTGGGGGGGCTGAGCGACGACCCCGTGCAGGCTTGCAAGGGGGGATGTTCCTTAGAAGACGGTTGTTCTGGAGGTGCCTAGGCTTGTGGAACACCGCTCGGAGCCGGCAGGCGGAGCTTGGGTGGGGGCAGGGCTAGTTTACCCAGGGGGTGGGGCTATAGAGATAAGGCGTTGTCTAGAACCCTGCGGGGGCGCAGAGAGCTCGCGTCGCCCCCACCTGGCTCTGGCGCCTGGAAATGGGGCCTTGGCAATGGGGCGGGGCTCCGGGGGGTGAGGCTCAGGCTTGGGGGAGAGGCCCGGGAGCCTGAAGGCGGGGCTTGGGGAGCTCGCCCCACGCGGGGCGGGGCTCCAAAGGCCGCGGGATCTGCAGTTCGGACTCCCCGCGCCACAGCCGCTGCAGTTCCCTCCACTGTGGTGGCCCCGCGGCCCTGCGGGGAGTCCGGGGGTCGGCTGGACGCTCGGACTTGGTGCAGAGCCGGCCCCGCCTCTCCCTTCTTCAGTGGGGCCTAGACGGTCGGGGCCGCGGTGACATGGAGCCCTCTCCTGCCACAGGGGGCTCGGAGACCACTCGCCTGGTGAGCCCCCGGGACCGCGGCGGCGCCGGTGGCGGCCTGCGCTTGAAGAGGTAGGACAGACCTGGGCCGGCCCTCGGCCCGGGGGCGCCACCCTCATGCCATCCGTCCATTTCGTTTGTCTCTTTCTCGGGGCGGCCCCGGCTGGCCGCCCGGGCGCACCGCAACTCCCTCAGCTTCTCGGCGCCCGGCTCTGTCCTCTCCGGCTACATAGCCAGCACCCCCCGACCCTCCCAGCAGCCTGCTTTGCCTCCTCCCGGCCACCTTCTTTTTCTCGGTCCTGCAAAACGGCTCCCCGGCCGGTCCCCCAAGCCTCCGGACCTCTCTGCCGCCCTCGCCGCATCTGACTTCTCCGCGAGTAACTGCTCCTCCGTCGGGCTGGAGTCCGCGCCCGGTGCCCCGATGTCTGCATTGCTCCAGGGCCCTGGCAGTGGGAGCACCTCGCCTCCCAGGCTTCGGAGCCCCCGCTGCAGGCCCCTGGCCCTTCCCTCCGTGCGCCTCGGGGCGCCCCCTCCAGCCATGGCCAGCTGTGCGCACCCGGGCCATGGGCCCGGGCTCCACGGCGGTTCTTCCCGGCCCCTGGGGGGCGGCGGCCGCCGGGAAGCGAGGGGGTGGCAGGGAAGGAGCAGGTGCGGTCTGGGCGGCAGGGGGTATTCCCGGCTCCGCACAGACGGGGCCGGGGGCGGCGAGGTGTGAAATGAGGCGCGCGGAGCGGCCGGGACAGCGGGCCGGGGGCGGCCGGAGAACCTCCTCCGCGTCCCGCCGGCCTCCCGCGCCGGGCGCCCGCCAGCTCTGTCCGCCTTGTCCCTCAGAGCGGCCGCGCCAGGCCCATCCTGGCCACCTCCACTGGCCATTTTGTCTGTTGGCTGACCGTCCGTTTGTCTCGGAAATTTGACAGGCTCTCCGGCTTTTCCTCTTTCTTCATTTCTCATAATCGTTCTGTTTCCCTCCGAGCACCTTTCCCTTTGTCTCTGATGTGATGCCTCTGTGTTTCTCGCTCTTTCCCTGGGTGGGGGCCATAAACCTGAGTGGGTGAGGGAGTGGATGAACAGAAGGGAGGACAGACTTCCCGTCTGACTCCTTCCTGCAGGGGCCTGCAGACGTGGGCAGCTGTGGGGACTCCAGCCCAGGCACTGGCGTCTCTTCACCTATCCTTTTGATTCTGCTTCAGGCCTTTGTCCCCTGCCCACACCCGCCCCCTCTAACCCTCCCCTCTACCCCACTATTACTTGTTGTTTGTTGGGGGTTTCAGAGGGCCAGCAAGAGAAAACTGCCTTGCCTTTCCTTCTCTCTAAACAGCATGTAGACAACCCCCCCCCCCCCCGCCAATACCCACACCAACAATGAAGCTTCTTTTTTTTTTAATGTATTTTTTTTTAAGTAGGCTCCACGCCTAATGTGGGGCTTGAACTCATGACCCTGAGATTAAGAGTCGCATGCTCTAACGAGAGAGCCAGCCAGGCACCCCAACAATGAGGCTTCTTTAGTGCCCAATTCATGCATAACAAAAGGGAGCAGCCTGTTGATGGGTGGCTACCTTGATGACTAGCTACTCTGTGCCTTACAAAAAAGGCATCTTGCCCACTGCCCCAAAGCCACGCAGCCTCTGCTTGCTATCCAGACCCGCATCTTGGACTCCCAGCTCATTTTCATTCTCATATGACCATTAGTCACCAAATCCTGCAGTATTTTCTGAAAGAGGCTCTTCCCTACCTACCTGCCCCTCCCCTAAAGTTCTCTGGAGGGGCTCTGTGGCTTGATCTATTCTGGATTCTTCCATCTCCTCTCCTCTCTCCCTCCCAAGCTAATATACACCAGCAAGGTCATCTCAGGGCTAGGGAAGGATATATGAAATCAATCAGTATATCTCCCTTGATGTTCCTTTGAGCCCTCACTTTCCTCCTCAGCCCTTGCCCTGGCTCCTGACACTTAAAACTCCCAGCCACTTATCTTGTCATTGGCATTCCATGTGTCCGGAGCCCCTTCTTCACCTAGGTCTTGTGTTAAACATCTCTCCCTCTGTGACGTTCTCCTCACCCCCGTTACAGTCCATCATTCCCTGCCTGGTGCTCCGAAGTCCTTTGTTCATAAATCCCCCTGGTCCAAACCCCTCCTTGCCTAGTAAGTCATTTGTGACACATCTATCTCCCCCACTAGACTGGGCTTCACTATGTGTGCACTGCCTGGCCACCTGAGTCCTGGGCACCCAACTATGTGTCTACCTCATTGAAGAATGAGGATGGATTTCAAAGCCACCCTCGCCTCCTTGTCTCCTCTGGAAACACACCCAGAATCATACACACCAAGATTCTAAGTCTTGGAAGAAAATTCCGAGAAACTAATCTACCTGCCAGCACTTGAGTTTTCCCTACCAGCACCAAATGTCCCCCCCACCTCCCTCACACCTCAGTTCACCCACTTGGCAGAGCTCTCCCTAGCCAGAAGGCCCCAGGCATCCCTCCTCACTTTACTGCTGTGATCACATTTCTATCTGGAGCCTTCATTTTCACTCATGGGTATTTTTGTCACACCTCCCTGAGTATTTCTAGGACTGTGTTTTCCAGTTAGGTTCTTTGTTCTGTGGAAGGTTCTGGCCTTGTTGGGGTTCAGGTTGGGTAGTACTAGGGTTGAGAATTGAGCCAGAATGAGCCTAAAACTCAGCCCGAGCTCAAGCTCTGGCATCCCAGGTGAGGACCCAGCCCCGTTCACTTATCAAGGGAGGCTTATGGCACGATACAGTTAAGGCAGCCTCCACTGGGCATTTATGGTCAGACTGAGGTCCAGCTAACACGTAGCAGACTCCAGATCCACCGCTCCTACCACTGCCTCCCCATCCACAGCAGTCTGTCCTTCGTCCTCCCCATGACAACCTCAGTGTGGAATCCGGCCACTAGTTCTCTGTGCCTGGATCCTCAGACTTTTTGGGTCCCAACATTCCACCTCCTCTGTTTCTTTCCTTTTTTTTTTTCTTTTTTTTTTTAATGTTTATTTATTTTTGAGAAAGAGAGTGTGAGTAGGGGAGAAGCAGAGAAAGGGGGAGAGGGGATCCAAAGCGGGCTCCATACTGACAGCCTCGAACTCACAAACTGTGAGATCATGACCTGAGCTGAAGTCAGACACTCAACCGCCTGAGCCACCCAGGCGGCCCTCCACTCCTCTCTTAAAGGGCCACATTTCAGCTGCATGTCTAGATAGAGAAGGTGAAGGATCTGGAGTGGAGGCACGAGGAGATGGGTCTGGGAGAGAGGCACTCAGACCAGGATCACGTGCTTCGTCTGGCCTCACACTTTGACACCACCTGGTCATATTGCCTCTGCTTGGCATGTTCACCCTGTCTCTGTCAACACCTTCCCCATCCTTCAAGGCCCTTCTCTTGGTGCCTCCTTCAGTGGTTTCCCTGGTTTCTCTTGGACTCCTCTACCCCTCTATCCTCTGAGCGCTGATAGCACTTTGTTTTAACTGCTCTGATGGCGATAGCTACCTTCTGCTACATATCATAGTACTTAGGTACACATTTGTTCACCAAAAGCTCCCAGAGATCAGCATGATCCTGCTGACTTTGTGTGCCTTATGGTGCCTATCAATTGGTTATGGTGGAGTCGGCTCTCTACCATGAACTAGCTGTGTGGCCTCCATGTGTCCTCTCCCTCCCTGAGCCTCAGACTTGTAATTTCTGTAATAAAATGTTAGACTAGACTACCTCTATGGTGCTTTGCAGCTGTGAGATTCTGTGGCTCTGCGTATGAAAGGAAAAGGGCAGCTGGGATCCGAGCTGTTTGCTTAGCCCCCATCCCTCATGTGGCCCTCTGTCCTCGAGGCTCCCGGGTTTGAGCAAGCCTGGGGACAGACAGAGGGAGTGCGGGGCCATAGCTGATGAAGGCCCTCTGGGGGACTGAGGGCCTGGGAGTGAGGAACAGATTCAACTGTAGTCAAGCCCCAGGTTGAATTGTGCTGCCTGCCTCAGTCTCTTCACAGAGCCCTCGGAGCCCCTCCCTGAGGAACCTAAACCTGAGGAGATGCCCTTCCACCATTGCCACAGGGACCCCTTGCCCCCGCCGGGCCTCACCCCCGAGAGGCTGCAGGCGCAGAGGCAGCTGTGTGCGGCCTGTGCTGTGTGCTGCGTCTTCATGGCCGGGGAGGTGGTCGGTAAGTTGGAGAGCAGCTCCTCCGACCCCATCCTCTCGACACCTGCCTCGGCCGCTCTCCACCCAGAGAGAGCATCCCAACAATATTCCTGGGTGGACAAGCAATGGAAGGGATGGCTGGGGTGGGTGGGGAGTTGGGTGCCCGGGGCTCAGGAAGTGGGAGAGGGTGAGGGATAGCACCGAGGGGTATTTAGGGCGAGGTCTGGGGGCAGAGGGCCAGGGCTGGCCTCTCGGCATTAGCTAGTCTTTTTAAAGTCCTATTTTCTTGATATCAAAATGTGTCATTATAGGAAAACTAGAAAACGTGGGTGAGTGAAAAGAAGGAAATAAAAACTCCCTGTAATCTCATCCTCAGGGAAAAACACGGTTCACATTTTGGTGCACGTCCCCGCAGTATCTTTCCGTGCTTGTACACACACTACCACGGAGCATGATATCTTCCAAATGGACCCAGACCGTCCATTGCTTTGCCCTTGCAGGTGGGTATTTGGCACACAGCCTGGCCATCATGACAGATGCAGCCCACCTCCTGGCGGATGTGGGCAGCATGATGGGCAGCCTCTTCTCCCTTTGGCTCTCAACCCGTCCAGCCACCCGCACCATGACCTTTGGCTGGCACCGCTCAGGTAAGGCCCTGCGTGGCCCAGTGAGCCTCTGATCTTACCAGAAGGTAACTCCTAGGGTCCCGGGCGGGTCTCTGATAGCTTGTCTCCCCCTGCAGAGACTCTGGGGGCTTTGGCCTCCGTGGTCTCCCTCTGGATGGTCACTGGCATCCTCCTGTACCTGGCCTTCATCCGCCTGCTGCACAGCGACTACCACATCGAGGGGGGTGCAATGCTGCTGACCGCCAGCATCGCAGTCTGTGCCAATCTGCTGTACGTTCCAGCATGGAGCAGGCACCATGCGGGGTTCAGGGCAAGGGGTCCTCCTCCAGGGTGGGAGAGCTGGCTCTCTCCCCTCCCCAACAGGCATGCAACACGCACACACGGTTCTCAACTGTCTGCCCCAGGGCTGCCTGAGAACAGACAGGAGAGAGACCTAGACGTCAGAGTCAGTGGACATTTATGAAGGGCCTACTGTGTGCCAGCTGCTCTGCGGGGGGGCTTTCATCCAGTACTGTCTCATTTAAGGCCCACAACCACCCTATGAGGTAGACTGTGTCACCCTTAGTGTACAGTTAATGAAATAGGTCCCAAGAAGTGGTCGGGTGACTTGCCCAGGCCACACAGCTGTTCAAGTAGCAGGGTCAGGATTTGAATCCCTGTCTCCTGCACCATGTACGGTATTTTTTCCCCCAGGCTGCACGATTTGTCTCTCTTATCCAATGCTCTCTTCTCCCCCGGGTTGGGAAAACAGGGAGACAATAGGTGAAGAAAGGGCTCCTGGGGAGGTGAGTTGGAGAGCCATGGAAATAGGGCAGAGGAGGCCAGGAACAGGCCACCTGGGCTGAGCTGCTCTGCTTCCCCCTCAGAATGGCCTTTGTGCTGCACCAGGCCGGGCCCCCCCACAGCCACGGGTCTAGGGGGGCAGAGTATGCACCGCTGGAGGAGGGGCCGGGGGAGCCCCTGCCCCTGGGGAACACCAGCGTCCGGGCAGCCTTTGTGCATGTGCTGGGGGACCTCCTGCAGAGCCTTGGGGTACTGGCCGCCTCTGTCCTCATCTACTTCAAGGTACTGTGCGCGCAAGCCTGCCCCAGCCTGCCTTCCCCAGCTCCACATCCGGCCCCTCCTTCCCAGGACCCTTGGCCTCCCTCCCCACCGACTCCCAGCTCCCCAGGTCACGGTCCGTTCCCCTTTAGCAGGGCTCTCAGGGGCCTCTCGGGTCCTGTCTTTCCAAGACACCCCTAGATCTTCCACTGGAATATTCCTGCTTCCTGGGCTTAGAGATCTCTTTCTCTATAGCCTCAGTACAAGGCAGCTGACCCCATCAGCACCTTCCTCTTCTCCATCTGTGCCCTTGGATCCACAGCTCCCACCCTCCGAGATGTTCTTCGTGTCCTTATGGAAGGTAAATCAGATGCCACTCTCCCTGCCCAGGGCCCTCTCTGATCTCCCTCCAGCTCTGAGCCACCTCTCTTCCCTGAAGAGAATGTTGGGAGAAGGTCTGGGCCCTGGGGCCTATTGCTAGAAGGAGGATTCAGGCACCGGGGGAATTGTGGGGGTTAATGGTAAGCAGGTACAGGGTAGGGGAGGTAGAGTCTGGTGGGGGGGCTGTCTTTGGGCAGGAGTGGCCCTGGCAGTAAGCATGGCGGGTGCTGTTTGCAGGTTCCCCCCGAAGTGTGGGGTTTGAGCCTGTGCGGGACACGCTGTTGTCGGTGCCAGGAGTCCGGGCAACTCATGAGCTGCACCTGTGGTCCCTTACGCTCACTTACCATGTTGCCTCCGCACACCTGGCTATTGGTGAGTCCTCACTGACCCTAGCCAGTTACCTCCTAGAAACAGTCCCCCATCTCCCAACCCCATCCCCCACACTCCCCTTCCAAACCTAGGGAGGTAGCCTGAATTGCTGTTTCTGTCTCTTTCTTGATCTCTCTCACACACACATGCATGTTGGAGACAAGGAACCCTGGACAGGGTGTTCTGGAGGGGAGGTTTCCCCCTCTCTGAGGTAGTGCAGAGAATCAGCAACCCTTTAAAAGATCATTAGTACCTGGGTGGCTCAGCGACCGACTCTTGATTTCGGCTCAGGTCACGATCTAACGGTTCTTGAGATTGAGCCCTGTGTGGGGCTCCACAATGAGAACGCAGAGCCTGCTTGGGATTCTCTCTCCCTTTCTCTCTACCCCTCTCCCTGCTCATGCACACACACACACACACACACACACACACACACACACACTTTCTCTCTCTCTCTCTCTCTCTCTTTCAAAACAAATACATAAACTTAAAAAAAAAAAACAGATTACTAGTACCAATAGGTCTAGTGACAGGGCACAGTTAGGTAAGTTATGACAATGGGGTAACATGGAACTATTCAAAATGATGATTATGAACACTGTATGGCAACTAGGAGAAATGTTTATGGTATAAAGCTAAGAGAAAAAAGCTGAATGTAAAATTATATCTACATTATGATTCAACTATTAAAAATATATATGGTGACTCACAAGCTGACAAAGGATTTTTGAGTTTCTTCCAGATGCAAGAAGCAATCAGAGACATGCAATTTGGATGCCAAAAATATTATACTTTGTAGGATAGTTGATGGTAACTCTAGAGGGACAATGGGAGAAAATATTTAACATCTGGATTGTCTTGGAAAGTCGGGTACTATGGCTGCTGAAACATACAGCTGCGTGTTAATAGTCAAAGAGCCGAAGAGAATAGAAAAATAAGAATGGTTTGGTGTTTTAGCCTGGTAGCATGGTTGATTAGGGGGTGAGTCTCCCCAACCTTTTCTTTGGCATTTTTATGCTGTTCATACAATACAGAAAGAAAATAAAGCTTCTCATTCAAATCTGGCTTTAATGCTGTGCAAGCCATTGGGTCCCCCTTCACCCGGCCTTATCTTGGCCCCTGCCTGATTCCCGACTCCCCTGGGAACCTGCTGCCTCTTATCACTCTCCCACAGACTCCACGGCCGACCCTGAAGCTGTCCTGGCTGAAGCCACATCCCAGCTCCACTCCCGGTTTGGATTCTCCAGCTGTACCCTGCAGGTTGAGCAGTACCAGCCCGAGATGGCCCAGTGCCTGCGCTGCCGGGAGCCCCCCCAGGCCTGAGCCGAGGCCCTGCCCTCACCCCACTGCCAGGCCCTGGCTCAGCCCTGGACTCTCAGTACCTGCCTCCCCGCTCTCCGAAAAGGGACAGAACTGGGCCCATACCCCTTCCTCTCTCCCTCCTTCCACCTGCCGGCGCCCCAGCCCCCAGCCCCAGTGGGCAAGACCAAAGTGGGTGTGGGGGGCGGGCAGGAGTCAGGCTGAATGGGAATCAATTGGTGGGGGTGTGTAGAAGCCCCTCAGTCCCCACTCTATGGTCTGGGGAGCACAAGCGTCCTCTCCATGCAGTTCATTTATCTGTGTGGCAGGCTGGCTGGCTGGCTGGCTGGGGGCATCTGCCTGTCTGTGTGCTGTTGGTGTGCCTATGCCTGGGGGAGGTCAGCAGGGGCCCCCTCCCCACGTGGCCCTCGCTCTGTCTATGCAGGAGCCCCAAAGCCCGCACTTTGTCCGTGTGTTCTAGCCCTGTGGTTTTGTCTCCGTGTGTGTGTGTTTCTTGGTGCTGTGGCCTGTGTGTCTCTGTGCCTATGTGGCTGTGCTATAGTCTCTCTGAGTCTGCACCATCCATGTGTCCTTTTGGGGGTCTGTCTGTCCATCCCTCTGTTGGTGCTGTGCCCTCGGCTATCCCAGAGAGAGGGAGGACTCCGCTGCAGATCCACCAATAAACTTGTGTCTAACTGCATCTCTCAGCCCTTGTACTGACTCCTCAGGAGGGGTGAAAGGAATCATGAAGCCACAGTGACCTTCCTTCCACAGCCCTCCCACCTCCTACCCAGCCCCTCCACCCTCTCTACCCTCCAATATCCATTCCCATGTAGGCTAAAACCCTCCAGTCCTTTTGTTACCTTCCCTTACTTCACAGCCTGGGTCGCTGGCTCAGGGAGAGGCCCCACACACCACGGGGCCTGGTTGCAGGAGAAAGTTGGGAGGCAAGGAGCCAAGGGATCTTGGAGAACCGTTCCTAAAGACTCCTGCAGGCACCATGGCCTCAGGCTGGTCATAGAGAAGCTTTGTCCCTTCGGGGGATGGTGGTTGGACCACATGCTGCTGTGGGCCTAGTTCCTGAGCTGTATAAGCTGTCAGGGGGAGAGGCCCTCATCCTGAGACCAGTTTTGGGCTGTGGACACCAAGCACCTCTTTTTAAAAAAAAAAAAAAAAATTATTTTGGGGAGAGCACAAGTGGGGGAGGGGCAGAAAGAGGGGGACAGAGGATCTGAAGTGGGCTATGCGCTGACAGGCTGACAGCAGAGCGCCCAATCCAGGGCTCGAACTCAGGAACTGCAAGATCATAACCTGAGCTGAAGTCAGACGCTCAACCGACGGAGCCACCCAAGCACCTCTTTTACAATTATCCTCCCTTTGCCTTTAAGAATCATATATATATTATTATTGTTGTTGTTGTTTATTTTAGAGAGAGAGCATGGGTGGGGGAGAGGGGCAGAGGGAGAGAGACAGAGATGGAGAATTCCAAGCAGGCTCTATAGCATGGCGTCTGATCTGTCGTGGGGCTCGATCCCACAACCATGAGGTCATGACCTGAGCCAAAACCAAATGTCAGATAACCAACCAAGCCACACGGGCGCCCCTAAGTATCATATATTTAGACAGATTTAGTCTTATAAACCAAACTTAAAGGATTATTATTACTATTAAGGCCTCCCTTAAACTTAAGGGATTGTGGATTTTCTCTTTTAAAAATCACACTCTTTGTGCTTCGATTTTAGATCTAGTGCATTGGATCAGCAGTTCACACCTTGCGACCCTAGGTTAATACAATTCCAGCCTGAAGCAAAGAAACAGCATTTTCATTAGCCCGTGCATATTTCTGCAAGGCTTTCCTCCGCGTAATGGAAATACCTTTATTATAAAATGATCTTTCTTTTATTATTATAAGAGCAATATATGATTGCTTTAAGAGTCCAACAAAGGAAAAGTGTATAAAGTAGAAAGTGAATGTTTCCCCTATTATATTACTCCCAGAGGTAACTGCTATTCAGTTTGGAGTCTGCCCATATTTTTATGTATGGACCAACAGTTCTATGTAATAACATAGATGGGATCACTTTATAGGTGAGATCACGTAACCTGCTTTTATGACTCAAACACACGTGCTGGATGTATCTTTCCATGGCAGTACATACACATTTCATTGCTTTTTTTTAAGGTGAGGCTTTTGGACTCATTGAAAATAGGTCTCCCCACTCTGATCTCCAACTGCACTCCCCCCACCCCCCACCCCCACCCCAGGCTGGGTGAGTCTCGGCTGGCCTGCTGTCCTGTGTCAGTCAGGCACGGGAGGCTGGGCTGAGGTGAAGGGCTGGCAGTCCATCACACTCGAGGATGCCCCAGCTGCTCTCCATGCTTTGCTAGTTCCTGATACTTTCTCATTTTACGTCTCATTGGTTACAGGCCCCAAGCGACACGATGGGGGTGGGGAAGAGTGAGGAAATGAAGGGTGGGGAAAATGAGGACTAGATTTTCACCCTATGACCAGCCTTGAGCTCAGCCCCACTATATATCACAATGCTGGGTTCCTTTGTAGGGGAGGGAACACAGTGTTCAGGGTGGAATGAGATTTCACAAAGGATGTGGCCCACCTCTGCCCCACACCCTGGCGAGATGAGGAAGTGGAAGCTGAGGCTTAGAGAGGGAAAAGAACTTCCTCAAGGTCACCCAGCAAGTGACAGGGGCAGGAGCAGAACCAGGGTTCTCACTCCCACTCAGGCCTCTTTGAAGCTCTTGCCCAGTGGAGCTTCTCAGCAAACCTTTGCTCAGTTTCTTTTTCAGCAACCTGCTGCCACCAGCATGGCAGATCCTGGGGCTCTGGACTCAGGCTTCTTGGTTCTGCCTCAGCTTCTATTAATACACTGGTCCTGCTAACCTCTCTGTGTTCCTGCCTTTGTAATTATAAAAAGAGGAATTACATGGTAGTGTGGATGTGAAGGTTCCTGGTATATAAAGGGCCTGTAGGAATAGGTGTTCTTGGATGGAATCCAGGATGCAGGGGTGAGAGAGATTTCAGGGGAACAGGGTGGCCCAGCACCCTAATAGCAGGGATAGGAGCCAACATTTACTGAGCTTACACTGGTGCAAGGCACCATAGACCGCTTTACCTCCACTTTACCGATGGAGAAACAGGTGTACCTGCCCGGGGTCCTGCAGCTAATAACTGTCGGGGTTGAGATGCAAATTCCGTTCTGGCTGCTCTAAATCTCCAGCCCTTTTACGCACCACCCTCCCTTTCCATCCATCTCCCAGCTTCAGGCTTTGCTCAGTCAGGGTCATGGAAGGACAGAAGGATCAGGGGCATTCTCCCTCATTCATACAGCACTCTCCAGGGAGTCTTGGAAACCCTTATCTGCAAGAGCTGCCCGCATCCCCCCCATTATCTGCCCAACCCACCTCCACTTGCTTATCCAGAACGTCCTTTCCTCTTGGTGTCCTTCCCTGATGATAAAATATGTGGTGGAGGGAGAGGTGAGGAGAAAGGGCTTGCCGGGGAGGCATGAGCAAGAGCAGGGCTGGGGAAGGGCCCATCCATCAGTTCAGCCCTGGCAGCACTTTACACAGCTGGTTAACCAGGGGATGGGAGGGGAGACGGCCGCCTGTGAGGCAGACAGGAACCAGAAAAAGATGGGGTGGACAGGGGGGAGAGAGGGACAGGCCGGGATGCTGGAAGTGCCATTGTCAGAGCGTTCGAGAGAGAGAGAGAGAGAGAGAGAGAGAGAGAGAGAGAGAGAGATGAGACCCAGCAGTCAGAAGGAGAAGCCAGAATGGGGGTGTGTGGATGTGGGGAGGGGGCGTGGGAACATCCGGGCACATGGGGAGGCCCCGCCCCCTCACTGTGAGGCTCACCTGGGGCCCTCTGGGCGGGGTGGGGCAGAACCTCTCTGTCCAAGGGGAAGGCCTGACGACCCAGCGGACCGGGGGAACTGCTTGTCTCGGGCCGGGAGGAAGCACTGGGTGATAAATTGGTATCTTCCTCCCTCTGGTGACCCTGCCGTCTTTTCAGGAACTTCAGTGAGCTGGGAGCCCACCCCGGCCGCCTTTAGCCAGACCATCAGAGGGAGAGCAGCGCCCCCCTGCGGCCCACGCTATGATAGCAGCAGAGGCGAACAGACCAGAAGACTCTGGAGGGAATCTCAGAATCAAGGCTAGTTGGGAAGAGCCCTCACCCTCTTCAGGGCAAATTCCCCCACCCCTGTGGAGAACTGCAGTTAGGGAGTTTCCTTTGTACTTGAAGGACTCTTTATCCCCAACTCTGGGAGTGCCCAGAGACCTCGCAGTCCCTGATCTGAGCACCAGAGCCATCCCATCACCACTAGATCAATATCTTACAAGGGGTGCTGGGCAGTGGGGCAGAGTCTGAGGTGATCACGAATGGTCCTACGAAGTGGGCCCTGTTGCTCCGTCTAGTGAGAGAAAGTGGGCGGGGAGAATGCCCAGGAAGAATAGGCCCAGGGTGGCCAGACCTGTGCCTCTCTCCTTCAGTCCCCACTCCCTGCCCTCTCTCTGCCCCAGCCTCCCTCACCTGCTCTCTGGCTACAGCATCCTGAAGCCCCAGGAAGCAGCTCCCACTGGGCCTGGAGAAGCTCACTCATAGAACAGGTCCCCTTGTGTCAGAGCTGACCCTCTGCACTAGTCACCAGTATAGAGGCCCTGGTGGCCACTCTGGGAAGGGCACATCCCATGGCCGCTCATGGGCTATTCCCCTCCTACCCTCCTGCACCAGATCTTCCACTCCCTGGGGAAGACTCTCTGGTCAATTCCTAAGTGGGTGCCTCAGGAGGGAGAGAAGGAAAGTGCAGCCAGCAATGTCCTCTCTCACCTTAGCTTAGCACTCTATGTAGGTTCCTTTTCCATTCTTAAAAGGAAACATACAAGCTTCCCAGAATAGAACAGAAGAGCCCTGCATGGGGGTCTCCAGGTGCATCCCTTGTGAGTTTTTCTTTCCAATCTGGTGCTATGCCCATGGCACCTGGTTCCCAGGGCTTACTGCCTGACATCTTCTCTGACCCAAACAGTCTGAACATTCAATTCCAGTCTCTTGTTCTCTTTGGCTCAACTAAGACACACTATAAATTTTAAAAGGACTGGAGCCAGAAGCCTAAAGAGAAACCAATGGAACCAAACCCAGGAACTAAAAGACAGCTAAAGCTTACCAAAATAAGCAGGTTTCGGGCCCTACAATAGCAAACTTGCTTTCCCTGGCCCGGAGATTGCCTCCCTGTTCTCCTCCATCCTGCCCACCTGCTGCACCAGAGCAGGGTTCAGATCAGGACTCGGTCACATGGAACTTCTGGGAAGCACAGCGATGGGGTGAGATTGCTTGGTAAATCGCACACCCCCCGGAGGGAAGAAGGCACTGGCTTTCCTTACCTTTGCCTGGCACTTAGTAGATACTCAGCAATAGGTGTTGCTGGATGGAAAGATGGTAAAAAAAAATGGACACAGGGTCACACAAAGCCTATAAACTGCCATCTTAATTCCCTAGGCTCCTGCCCACGAGCCAATGAGCCTTACAAGCGGACTCTCCAGGGTAAATCTGCACCAGCATTTGGTGGTAACTAATCAGATGCCTCCCAAAGAGGAAGTAATTGATATTTCCAGAGTCCTCCATGGTGGGTGACATGCCTGTCTCTGGTCCTGCCCTGCACATTGCTTCCCCAACCCTACTACAAGCTCATGATGTCTATCTTTCCATTGAGCCCCACTCGGTGACCCTTTTATTACCCTCCTGAGGATTCATCACAGCTTTCCCAGCTTTTTCTGGACCTTTCGGGTCCTAATGCCACACTCATCTTTCCTTACCTCTTGGCAAATGACCTCAGCTTCCAGACTAGTCCCTCATTAAGCCCATGACATGTAGTGTGCACCTTACAGCCACAAAGCATCAGAGTAACTACTGTGACCAGATCCCTGCCCCATTGACCTACTGCAGGATCTGATCCGCTGACATCTTGCCCCACACCTCACACACCTGCAACCCTGGGACTCTGAGGGCTTTCTTCAGAGTTCTTCTCCACACTTTCTAAGATTCTGCTCATTTCTCCTTGCTCTCATTCTCTTGGTGAACTAATACAGAGATACATATTTGAAGAGCTTCGATTACCTTTCTGTTAATGATTCAGTCAACAAATATTTATTGAGCCCCTGTTATGGACTCAATACTCTTCTTGGTGCTTGGGATATATTAATGAGTAAGGTCGTTAGGTAAACACATATTTACCCCAACTTGCACGTTGCCCCAACTTCCCAGCTTCAGTATCTATACATCTCCATATATGTCCCACAGCAGCTAAAAAGTATCATGCCCAAACAGAATTCATCCTTCCCTACCCCACATTGGCTCTCTGATCTACATCAGCCCTCATTCTCCCAGTCTCGAGGTCCCATGCCATGGAGTCATTTTCTAGTCTTTCCTATCCTTAGTATTTTCGTATTTTCTAACACTCAGACCCTTTTCACCCGTCATTTGCTTTTAGTGCCATAGCCTTCTAATTGGCTTCCCCGACGGTGGACTCTTCCCGATGCTGTTGCCAGGTTAGTCTTCCTGTGCACTCCCTTATCCTAGCAGTCATTGCACCACATCTCCTCCAGCCAGTGTCCCCCCTCCCCCCCCCCCCCCCCCCCCCCCGCCACTGTCTATGGGATATCGTTACACAATTACAGACACCTACAATGTTACCCTGGGAATTCCCAACTCCACGCTTTCAACTGAAGCCCAAAGCTGCACCGACTTGCCATGGTTGTAGCTCAATCCTAACAGGTAGGAATAGGATGAAAGTGGCAAAGCTCCAAGAAGACCTATTTTGAGATTTTCTTCTTCACTAGGGTAGACAGTGAAGAGTTGGGGAAAGTGACTTTGCAATGATAATGAGTGAACACATTAGGTCAGGCCTTTTTTTTTACAGCACAGTATATTTAAAGGGTTCATCCAAAAGTAAAAGTGAAAAAAAAATGTTAATATTTGTAAAGTGCTGGAACAGTGCTTGGCACATAATTAGAGTTATGTTAACTTAAAAAAAAAAAAAAAAAAAAAAGATCAAATTGCTTAAGTATCTCAGGAGCCCGGAAAACTTTTAACTTTTTATAGTTAATGATAATCACATGGGACATACGAAGTTTCTCAGTGGATGTGGAACAGCCTTAGATATATTTTGTTTAAAGGACTGTTTTTATTCTTTGCTGATAGCTTCATTTATTGCCCAATGTACCAAGATCTTTCTGGTTGTAGGGAAAAGAGGTTTATTCAACTTGGAGCCGTGTTATGATCAGGAGAGTCAAGGAAAGGAACAGAGCGGGAACACCTCCCACCACTTAGCAACTGAGTAGAACGTGTATGCTGCTTGGCAGCAAAACCTGCTTCTCCTTGAGGACGAGGCTCCGAGACGGAGTTCTATGGGAATCTGTGTGTGGCAGATTCCCAGGTACTTGGGAAAATAATCTCTTGACGTGTCTGAATAGCCTAAGGAGGGTAACCGGAGCTCTAGGAAGGAGAAGCATTCTCCAAATGATATTCTTTTCCAACCAACAAAGTCCTCTAGGCACCAGAGGGAGAACTGGTCAGGGTCAGGGTTTGGGAAGCCTGGAAGGATTAACATTAGCAGGGCGAGAGGTCTCAGCTCTCCAGGAGCAGATAGAGTCATACCTAGTTCCACCCTCCAACAGCGCCTGTGGTTACGAATTCCTGTTTCTGTTGGAAAGCACACCCAGACCTCTCGGTCTGGTCTGTCACCCTCATCCCTAACAGTATGAAGCAGGTGTTCCCTGTGGGGTCCGGGTGTAGCCCTTCACTGTGCCGCAGACACAGAATTGCCACTCCTATGTTCAAGCGGTGCTGGCAGTAGGATTCTCTTCCCACCCAACCTGCCCTTGCCTCGGGCAACAGCCCCAAACCCCACTCCATGGACAGAAGTCCAGGTTTGTGCTGATCTCTCTTCTGAAAACTGGCTCCCATCTTAGACTTCTTTCCTTGTTTAGATTTGAATGGCTTGTCTCTCACACTGGTTTTGGATGCCCTTAACGCGTGAAATTCCTTTTCCTTCTTGCTAGAGGAGAGATGGGTTTGGAGTTAAGTGGTCCTATATATGAATCTTAGCTACGTGACTTTGAGTAAGCCACCCAGGGACCTTTCAGAGTTCCTACATCTGTAAAATAGAAAGTTGGTGTGAGATTACATGAGAATATGCGAAATTCTATGCTCACACCGTTTTCAGAAAATGAGTGCCTTTCTCACTTTCCCATCTCTGTGACGTGCTAAGAGCTGTGTGTGAAGTAGGTTCCTCTTGAATGATGCAAATGCAGTTTAGACCATCATGTGCCAGCATGCGGCAGTCCGACCTGTGGTAGTCATTGGATGCCTTACTGGCTAAGAAGCCTCAAAACTGAGGGTGAGAATTCTCGTTTGTTCTTGTACTCTCACTGCACATGGTACTTTGTACGCAGGGGGTGGAGTCTCCTGGATCAAGAAATTTCTTGAATGCTGCTAACGTGCATGGAATGGAATGGAACAGCTCACGTACTTTGTATGATCCACAGAAGCCCTGAACCGCAAAGACACAGGAGTTACTCCACCTCAGTCCCCAATCCCACAGTCTCTAAGCCAAGTGCTCTTCAGCCTCCATAGCGTCTGCCTGTGTCCCTTGTCCAGTCTGGAACGTCCAGCGTCAGCCAGAGGCTCCCAGGGATAGTAGGTGGGAGGGGCTCCTAACAGTGATGGTAGCTGAACTCCAAGGCCAGGTTTTGAGGACGCAATGGCCACCCCAGCCTCTGAAGGAGAGAACTAACCAGACAGAAGAGAGAAGAGTGAAGGCCTCACCAGAGGACCCAGCTGTTTGGCATTCCTTTTCCCATAACTCAGAACTCTGAGTGCAACTTAATTGAGGAAGGACACTGGACACCCATCAGTGCAGCACTCAGCACCAACAGAATAGCACACCCCTGCCCAGAACCCCAAAGAGCCACGACTCTGAAAATGCTGAGCCCCGCTGCTCAGCCCCGGCCAGAGCAAGAGCCTGCCCAGCAAAGCTGCTCTTGGATTTGGGCAGCTGTTCGAAATTTCCAGAAGTCCTGCCCACTACACTTCGTATTCTATGCTGAAGCCAGGATACATGCGAGGAAATAGGCACTTATAAGCAGCTTAGCTATTTATTAAGTCAGTAGAAAAATGACTTTACAGGTTTGCGGTGCAATAAAGGAGATGGGGACCTACCCCCATGCTAGAGCGCTCCAGTCCAGTCCAGTGCCCAAGTGTGGTCTGCATGTGTATGTGTGAGCACGTGAGCTGCCTGGACGCCCCAGAGCATCTCCTAAGTGTGCTGCCCCCGTGGGGGGCACCAGAATCTGTGCCCAGCAGCTGGGCCTGATGAGAAGAGTCTGAGGAGCTGGGCCCTAGAAGCGGCCCAGCACAGTGGCTAACAGAGCCATGCGTATGTACATGCCGTTCTCGGCCTGGCGGAAGTAGGCTGCTCGGGGGTCGGAGTCCACCTCCACGCTACAAGAGAAAGAAAACAGTTACCCCAGCCTGTCCAAGACTAAGTGTCCTCCCACAGCCAGCCCCTGGTGTATCCTCAATTTTGAAGCCGTGTCACCTTATCTCATTGACTCGAGGCATCGGGTGCATCACCACCATCTTCTTCTTGGCCCGCGTCATGATGTGGGGAGTGAGAATGAACTGGCCAAAGCACTGCGAGGCAGACGGGGGCCCTGTCAGCACCTCAGGGCCAGGGTGGCCGTAGGGCCACAAGCCTGGGTTCCTCCAGGGTTCTTTCCACACCCACATGCAGTTATCACAACTGAGAGGCCCAATCAAGCTCCTGGGGCCCAGCCTTCTTGGCCACTAGCCTGGATGCCCCGTGGCTCCAGCCCTGGCCTCGCCTCAGCCCTGGTACTCACAGCTTCATACTCCTGACTAGAGTCAAAGCGTTCCTTCTGGATTCGGGTCATGTAGAGCACATCAGTGTCAGGCAGCGCTTCCTCAATGCTCTCAAATTCCTCCTGGAGGGGGAGGCAGAGTCAGAGTGAATGCAGTGCCAGGCTCTCACTGCCCAACCCGCAGCTCCCCATGGCCTCCCAGGGCCTCACCTGCTTGGTGCCGCGGGCTGCCACAAAGGCCCGCACATTGGGTGGCATGCGCAGGCTGGGAGGTGCCACGTAGCGCAGGCTGACACGGTACTGGGTGAGCAGGCAGGCCAGGGAATGCACCGTGCGTCCATGCTTCAGGTCCCCCACCATTGTGATCTAGGGGAGGAACCCGATCACCAAGAGGGCCCCCAGATCAAGCACCTTGTCCCCCCAATTCAAAGCTTTCAGTCTCAGGATCAGGACACAGGCCTCCCTGATGCAGCATGCCTCGGAACAGAGAAGGTACTGCCCAACTGCCCCCCCTCTTCAGACCTTGCCCGGGCAGGCTCCCAACCCCTGCCACTGTGCTCACCGTCATGCCATTGACAGTCCCAAGCTCCTCCCGGATGGTGAAGATGTCCAGCAGGGCCTGCGTGGGATGCTCTCCAACCCCATCGCCAGCATTGATCACTGGCCTTCGACAGTGCTTGGCTGCCAGCTGTGAAAATGGGAATAAGAAAGGAGAGCCTTGTCTTCTGCATCCCAGTGGCCCCTGCTCCCTGCCTGAGTCCCACTCTTCTTGGGTCCCCTCACCCATGTGGCCCAACCAGAGACTTGCAGTCATGTCCCTGGATCCATCCCAATCAACCCTGTCCAGTGGACAGCTGGCCTCACCTCCACGGCTCCAGGCTGGGGATGCCGAAGCACAACAACGTCGGCGTAGCAGCTCATGGTCTGCACAGAGTCAGCCAGGGATTCACCCTTTTGGACCGAAGACGTGGCTTCTGAGAAGCTGAGCACAGCGCCCCCCAGCCGGGCCATGGCTGCCGCAAAGGAACTGCTGGTCCGCGTGCTCACCTCGTAGAACATGGAGGCCATCACCTTCCCCTGTGGGGGGGAGGGCCAAGATTCAGTGTGAAAGTGTGTGTTCATCTTGGGGAAAGTATAGGCCGCTGCTTGCTTCGCCCACTTACACAGGAGGGACACTGAGAAAACTCCCTGCAAACCTCCTTGTGACCTGTCCTAACCTTGACATTTCTGTTAGCATCGCTCTGAGCTAAAGGCTCTGCCACTGAAACACCACTGGTAAATATCTGAATGAAATATTCATTCTCTGGGAGAAACAGAAACACCCCAGATCTATCCCACTGAATACATCTGCACAGAGCAAGTTACCAGATTAGCAGGTTGTTGCACCGGCACTCAGGGCCTCACAAATCAGCTAAATACAGGTCAGAGGAGAGCAAACATGTGGGGGTCAGGGGTCTAGGTCAGCAGGACCTTCCAGAATAAAGAAGGCAGAGCAACTTATAGTGGAGGATCTGGACTCACACAAGGTGACCTATGGCAGGAGAGGGAGATCCCTCTGACAGGGTCCTGGATCTGTAGCCCACAGCCCTGACCCTGACCTTGAGGATGTCGAGGCTCCGCTCCTTCTGTACCATCATACGCAGTGTGTGTGCCACATTGAACAGGTGAGACATCTAAAAAAGACCCCAAGTCAGCTGGAAAGGCAGTGGACCCCAGAGGTCCTAGCCCCAACTTTTCAGATTCTCAAAGCTCTGGGTGTCCCCATCCTCCCTCCCCCAGGCACCTGATCCTTGGTGAACTGCTGGACAGACAGGATATGTTGACCCACTAATGAGTGCAGCAGGGGTGAGGTCTGGGGGTGCAGCAGGCCAGGGGTCCCCAGGTTCTGGGGTGACGCCTGTCTAGGTACTGGTGGTGGAGGGTAGCAGGTGCCATCGAGGGTTCCCATGAGCTCTGCAGTGAGGGACGGGGCAGAAGAGGTGGGTCAGAGGGCTCCTCCTACAGAGGTCAGGTCAGACAGGTCCCCAAAGTGAGCGTGGGCTCTGGGGAAGTCTCACCTGGTTCAGCTGCCTTCCGAGAGGACTTTTCCTTTGGCTCTTCAGCTACAAATAGGGCAACAGGACAGATATAAGCCTGCAACTAAGGTCTGTGAAGAACCCCCATTTCCCCACACTCTGGATCATAGCGTCTGTGTTAAACCAACTCACACAACAGTAGCTATAGCAGGTTAGGGGGCAACAAGGATCAGTAGCCCTGGGGACACACCAGTGATTTCCCACGGGGGCTGCTGTGTGAGAGCAGTGGTGCCCTCCCAGGGCCCGCCCAAGTGGCAAAGGGATCCTAGGCAAGGGGAACGGCCAGGCTCACACCAACCAGTAACCTGGATTTACCCCACGTTCTGCTGCCCCGTGGGATCCCAGCTCCTGGGCGGAGGAACACAGCTGCCCACAACAAGAAAGGGCTGTGAGAAGCTGTGGGGTACCTACCTCACAGAGGGCAGACTGATTTAGGCAAAGGAAGGTACAGCGGGTCAGACTAGTAGTATGAAGGAAAGGCAGGAAGAACAGGGTAAGTGGACCAAAGTGAGGTGCTGGTGGGTTGGGGGGGGCTGTGAGCCCGACCCCAGTCCATCAGGGGGACATTGGGGGAAGAGAAGCCTGTCCCTACACATCTCTGAGTCCAGGTGGCCCCATCCTCCGTGTCACAGGACCCCCCTCTTACCTGGCAGACCTGGGTCAGAGGCTCGGTGGATTCGGGGAGGCAGGTGGAAGCGGCCATCGGGAAGCCCTGGGATAGCCCGGCGAGGCCTTTCGGGTGTCTGGAGAGATACAGGTCTCACATTTTAAAAAGTACTGACCCAACTCCTCAAATTTAATTCCTCGAGAAAAGCCGAATTGCTCACTGTCCGTAGCGAGAATGGAATGGACCCTGTCCTCCATCATCTCCCCTCAGGTTCATCCCTCTGCTATACTGTTGTGGCACAGGAAGACCAACTAGCCTCCTAGAGGTGTGTGCTAGCCCCATGACAGGCTCTCAGATAAACCTCTGGTTGGGTTAATAAGGGGCTTGTGTTTCACCTAGGTAGGTAATCTCCTAAACTGAGAGTTAAGTCTATGTTTTGTAGTAGACAAAGAGATAGGTGGGGGACTTTTAGTGTCAACTACAGAGCCTTCCACCCCTAAACCACTAATTATAACACCTGTGCTGTTGGCTGTTCCTGGCCACATCCCCCAACACCCCCCTCCAGTCCCAAAGCACTGTGGATACCGTGGTTATCTCACTGGTGGCAGGGGCTGGAGGTGCGAGCTGGGGAACAACCCCCTGAGGCCACTTGCGTACATCCTGTCCGTAGCCCGGGGGCACCAGGACCTGCAGACAGAAAGCAGGAGCAGGCGAGTGAGCAGGGGGCAAAGAGCTGGACTGAGACCCTAAAGCAATGGAAGCCAGCAAAAAGGAAACACGCCTCAGGGGACGTGTGCCCACCCATGTCCAGGGCAGCTGGAGGAGGTGCTGGAACCACAGAGATGTGCCAGAGCAAGTTGACAATGGCACCAAGGAAGTCACTACTGGGATGGGGTTCAGGCCACACGCATACCTGCCCGTCAATATAGGCCACCTCGCCTCGTAGGACCACACGGCGGACGGTGCCCTTGACCTTCTGCCCTTCGAAGGGTGTCCAGTGGGCCTTGGAGAAGGGCATGTGGCTGGGGATGGTCCATTCATGCTCCAGATCCACCTGCCCAGAGTCACGGGTGATGCTAAGGTAGGGCCACACCTTGGAACAGCTGCGGGGGATACAGAGCCGCCCACCCTCCGCAGCCGCCCACACGCCCACACCTCCACATAGGTGTCCTCCTGTGGGGGCAGGTGGAAGATCCGCCGAGGACCGTGGTGCAGCCGCTGCAGTAGGTCATCCAGAGTGAGCCGGCCCTCGCTGACAGCCGTGAGCAGCAGCGGCAGCATGGTCTCCAGCCCCGGGAAGCCTGGTGGAGGCCTGGGCCCACACTTCTCCTCCAAGGTGTGGGGGGCTGAAGGAAGAGAGCAGCACCCTCAGGCCCCATCGCCTCCACATCTGGGGAGTCACACAGGCCACCAGGATTGCACTGCCTCGCTGCACATCTCAATGCTCATCTCTGGTTATTTGGAAAACAGATAAACCATGACAGCTGCCACCTTCTGGGGACTACACCTTTTACCCATGTTCTCTCATTTATAATTTTTATCATTTGCTCATTAGTTCCTTCAGGGAGCATTTATCAAGCACCCATCACAGACCAGGCACTGTGCTACAAAGGTCAAGTCCTTTGTATCCTCACAGAGCCCAGGGGCCCTGAGCTGGGGCACGAGCCCTGCTGGGCAGAAAGGTACACTGTGGGCCCTCTCACCATGATCTGAGGCGAAGCAGTCGATGACAGCCATGTTCTCCCACAGGGCCTCCACATCCTGGCGGGAGCCAAGCTCAGGCCGGACCTCGCCCTTCCCGGGCCCCAGGCGCTCCAGGTCATCGCGGCTTAGAAACAGATGGTGGGGCGCCACCTCACAGGTCACTGGCAGCCCTCGGGCCTTTGCGGCTTTAATCAGCAGGATCTGGAGGGACAGGAGATCTAGAAGGGGCCTCCCTCGTGCCCTGCCCTACAAGTCTCCACAGCCAACACCCCCTCTAGGAAAGTTACGGGGCAGACATGCTGAGGGTACTGGCTCGCTGCTCCCCACCCCCTCCGGCCCCCAAGGAGACCCTGACCTCTGGGTGTCACTGAGAAAACAGAAGGGGCACTGGGATCCCGGGTGTACTCTCACCTCCTCCTTCCGTGCCACATGACATATGTGCACTGAGCGCTGGGTCAGCTGGGCCACCATGAGGATGGCAGCGACACTCTGTCGCTCCGCATGGGCGACAATGGGGAGGTGGGATGGCCATGTCTCAAAGTGCTGGGGACAGAAAGAATTTATCGGGGAACGTGCAGAGCCCTTAATTCTCTGAGCTCATCAGAGCCCAGAGCCCTCACAGAGCTCCTGACACCTCACTGTTGTTGGTTAGCCCACTCTGTGTGGTCCTCAAGCCAGGACACTGGCTGCCTCCTCCCACGTGCCCACTCCCTACCTCCATCCACTGGGCCACGTTGTCCAGCCGAAGCTCAGAGAAGGTTTCGTTGAGGTAGAGCTTTAGCCCAGCAGCAGACCCAGCCACAGCACCCAGGGTCCCTGCATTTTCTGACGAGGCCCCAAGAAATAAGGCAAAGTCACAGCGTGCGCCAGCCTCTGCCAGCTGGGGAAGATACATATGAGATAATGAGATAAGACCCCCTGGCATCCATGCCAGCCTGGGAACCAGTGGCCTAGGCCCCTAGGCTTCTGGGAGGGCACAAGGAAGATGGGTCTGGGAGACAGGCAGAGACGTCTGGATCACCGTGAAGCAGGAGTACAAGGGCTCACCTTCTGGGCCAGGGCCAGGGCAGGGGCATCAATGATAGGGGGCCGGGTATTAGGCATGGCACACACCATGGTCACGCCCCCAGCCAAGGCAGCAGCTGTGCCTGAGGCAAAGTCCTCCTTGTGTGTCCCCCCTGGTTCCCGCAGGTGCACATGGATGTCAATCAGTCCTGGGAGAACATGGATGTGGCAAGATTAGAGGAAGGTTCAGAGACACAAAGGACATCAAAGAGGTGAACTGGGGTGGTAGGAAAATGAGCAGCCACTGATACGGGTGAGAGGTGGCAAGGTTCCTCAGTCAAGGGCACAGAGGATCGTGGGAGGAAAGAGCTCAGTGAGAAAGATTCTGGCCCCCACACTCTATGCAGTCCAGGCAGGGTGTGGGTCCCACGGCCCAGATCTCTGAGCCAGATGCTACCAGTGTGCAGAAGCTGGGTTCTCCCAAAAGATGCACTTACCAGGTAGTCGCACAAGCTTTTGGGAAGTCATACAGTCAACGTGCACCTTCAAAGGAGGGGCTGGCCCAATCTGGCCTAGGGCCTGCAGGTGAAAACCACAGTCAGCTCTGATTTAAGGGCAACCCAGGAGTTGTAGGTAGGGACTGGGTTTTTGCATAAACCAGGCTCTACCTCCCAATACCCAACTTCTCTCTGTAGCCCCAAAGCCCGGTTATTACCGTAACTGCTTCATACTGAGATTTCCCAACCCCATGGCACACTCACTTCTCCCTCTTGTCCCATTAACACTGGCTGTTGCTCTCCTAGCACCCAGGTCCCAGGTACCTCTACAAACAGTTTGGTGCACTTGATATCGATGATGAGAGGCACAGAGAAGTCAGCGGCCAGGCGCCGGGTACGGTAGCCCTTGGTGACAAAAGAAGAGAGACGCCGGCCCCCAGCTCCACGCATTGACAGGTTAATCACTAGCTCAAAGTGATTCTCAGCCAGCTGCTCCAAGATGCTTCGCTGCGGTGGGCACTCACCATCCACTGCCTCCTCAAAGTGCCAGTCCACAGCTGTTACCTGTGGCCCAGAGATAAGGTCAGGGCCAACCTGAACCTGGCAGGAGTCACGAAGGACAGCAAAGGGAGGAGAGGTAGCCCAGGAACCCATGAGGAAGAGACTGAGAACCTATAGGGTGGGGACCAGGGCTGCCTCTATTTATTATTGGCAGAGTACATTCTTGATAGGAAAAACATCTACTCTATGGTTATCAAGAACTGTGCAATATGAGCCCATACATGTACACGTAGAAATAATATTCTGGAAAGAAATACACCAGAATGTTAAAAGTGGTAGAGAGACTGTAAGGAAAATTTTTTCTTTGCTTTTCCGTATACTCTATTTGCTCTATGCGGAATATAGAGGATTTATGCAACGACAGAAAAAGCAAGGGAACACAGAATTCTCTGGTACAAAGCAGGGGTAGGTTGCGGGAGCCCCGGTACCTTGACACCATGCTCAGTGTAGAAGTCAGCAGTGCCCAGGCTGGCGTAGAGGCTGTAGCCCAGGCTCTCCAGCAGCCGCACAGTTGGGAGCAGCTCACTTTTGTTCTGAACCAAGCAGAAGGAGGATGCGGTTGTATCTCTTCTGTCTTCCACTTCAAGGTCAGCCCAGGCCCAGAGAACCAAGGGTATCTGCCCCCACCTCTCTGGGCAGCCCCCGCCTCTGGATTCTGTACCTTATAGCTGCCAATGGTCAGCAAGATGTTCTTCTTGGGGATCTTAAAGCCAGTGCTTAGCATGGCCTTGAGGTAGGCCTCGCAACGGCTCTCCCCGAAACCAGCCACTTCCCCGGTACTGGTCATCTCCACACCCAACACCACATCAGCACCCGCCAAGCGTGAGAACGAGAACTGAGGCACCTGTGGGAGCAGGATGTGAGACACCAAGGCAAGGAGGGCCCACCTCCCCTCATCAGAAGCAGCAGCCACAGTTCCTTTCCCGTGGTCTCAGCCAGACGGCAGGGTTAGCCTTGCCTGCCGCTGCTCTGCCTGTGCTCTACACCAGCAGGTGAGCTGCTTCTCAAATATAGTTCGGGTCTTCCGGCAGTTTCCACTAAGCTAATTCCTTGGCCTTGGAACACTTCCTCAACAAGCTCTGCCAATCAAACATCCTGACCACCCTTCAGGACTCCATTTAAATACCACCTCTCCCAGCCCTTCCCAGGTTACTCCTTTTGGAAGTGCCATCTCTTGTCTGTAAACTCCTATAGCATTTTAGTCTTATCTTTACTACGCAGGTTTACCACAGACTGTTCTAGAAACAAGCTATTTTTTAACCCAACTTCCCTTGTCTCCATCACTAGTGTGAGCTCTTAAAGGACAAAGACCCTTATCACCCTTGTGGCCCATGACAGGTGCTCAGTTTACATGCGGACTCACATGTGTGGTAAGTGAACTCTCTCCCACTATGTCTCCCTGCTTCTGACTGCTAACCTCAAGGTTTCAATCCTCCGTACCTTTACCCCCACGACTCCGGAGCCAGTCATGAGCCCCACAGGTTCCACTTCTTCCCCCATGATGACGCGTGTGGCCAAGGCTACTAGGTCCACACCTAGTGTCTTCGAGACGAAAGGGAAGGAGCGAGAGACACGCACGTTGCATTCGATAACTTTCAGCTGGTCATCCTAGAGCAGACAGGGATTGGTCAGACCTTCTGTAGGCTGGGCTTGCTGACACTATTCCACTGACCTGGACTCTTTCCCTCATTTACCATTCTGTGGGTAATCAACTTTGAACAGGGGAACAGGGATCAGGTTGTGAACAGACTGTCACAAACCATTACAACACTGTGGGCTCTAGCTAGGAGCCCCTTCCCTCCAGCTTTTGGGCCTACTCTGATGAGGGCAGGAGACAGTGAGTGCTCACTGGCACTGTGGCCAGCACAGAGCAAGAAGGTACTAATGCCCGTTAGTCTCTTCCTTTAGCCCCCTCTTACTACCTTGGCAATGAGCTGCAGATTGAAGGGTCCTGTGACCTGCAGCTCCTGACCCACAGCGTGCACAATGGCTTTAATCCGCTCCAGGGTTTTGGCAGTGATGTCCTGCGGTGGGGTCACCAGTGTGGCATCGCCTGAATGCACGCCTGCATTCTCCACATGCTCAGAGATGGCAATGGCTGCCACTACACCATCACGGGCCACAGCATCCACATCAATCTCCTAGTGGGGACATGAAGGCAATGTGATGTAGGGCAGGGATCATTTTCTTCTCCCACTTGCCCCAGGAGGCTCCCTTCCTTGAAGAGCCTTGATACAACCCATCTTTTCCAGTCTTTTGTGCCTAGAAATTGTTGTAGGACCAGAGAGAGGAGTCTCCTCTGAGGGTGGGGAGCCTGCCCTCAGAGACTTGTTTGAGGCCCTACCTTAGCCTCCTGGATGAACTTGGAGATGACCACAGGGTGCTCCTTAGAGACGGCTGCTGCACTGCTCAGGAAGCGCTCCAGGTCCCCGTCAGTGTAGGCCACATTCATAGCAGCGCCACTCAGCACGTAGGAGGGGCGCACCACGCAGGGGTACCCCACTGTCTGGCAGAACTGGCGAGCAGACTAAGAAGGGTGCAGCTGGGTTGGTCACACTCACCCCTGACCGCATCTAGCCTCCAGCCCCCAACCAAGCCCCAGCCCACCTCTAGGTCACTGAGTTCCCTCCACTGAGGTTGGCTGATACCAATGGTGTCGAGGAGCCGGGAGAACTTGAAACGGTTCTCAGCCGAGTCGATGGCTTCAGGGGAAGTACCCAGCACCCGGCACTGCTGCCGATGCAGAGCCATGGCCATGTTGTTGGGCAGCTGTCCACCCATAGATAGGATCACACCTTCAGGGTTCTCTAGCTCATAGATGTCCATCACCACCTTAGTGCAAGAGGAGAATCAAGTGGAGGTAGCAGGTGGTCAGGGATCTGAGCCTTCCTGCTCACTGCTTCTCACCCTCTACCCACGTCCCCTCAAACCCCACAGAGCCCAAAGAATCTTAAGTCAGCCAGCCATTCCCACTTGACCCTGGCCACCCAGGCTAACGAGCAGCCTTCAACTCTCTCACCTCAAAAGAGATCTCATCAAAGTAGAGTCGGTCACACATGTCATAGTCAGTGCTGACTGTCTCTGGGTTGTAGTTCACCATGATGGTCTTATATCCCATCTGTGAGAGGGAGGGAAATGAGATTGAACTATAAGATGGGAGGAAAAACATGGAAAAACTAAGGCAAAGCCAAAAAGCTTTCTCTGAAATAGCTGTATGGGACACCTGCCTTGGGAGGGAAGTGGGGCCAAGCACTAGAGAGACAGGTACAAAGTATTGGGAGAAAAGACACATACCCTGTGTGAGGCACAAGATGGCCTAAGGGGAGTCCCCCGCCCCTACCACCCCCACACTCTTCCCAAAGCTCTAAGCATAGCAATTAACAGAAAGTGCCAGGATTAAATGTGGGCGTAAGGCAACTGCTGGAACTGAAAGAGAATAGAACAGCAGATAAGACGGTAGGAAAGACTAGCTCTTGGACCTTTCGGAGCTGCCGGATGCAGCCCACAGCACACCAGTCAAACTCAACGCTGGAGCCTATACGGTAGACGCCAGAGCCAAGGACCAGGACGTGAGGCGTTCGAAAGGTGAGATCATGGGTGGTGCCCCAGTATGTCAGGTACAAATAATTTGTCTGGGCTGGCCACTCAGCTGCAACTGTGTCAATCTGTTTCACTGCTGGGCAGATTCCCAACTCCTGACGCAGTTTGCGAACCGCCAGCTCTGTGCTAAAGGAGAAGAAGGGTCAAAAATATAGCCCTGGTGGGGTTCAGACTTAGTAAAGGGGTGAGATCCCAGGGCAGGAATTTAAGAGGAAAACAACCCAGGGATGAAGGTCAGAAGCCTCCAAAACACCCCAATCTCTCCGAGGGCCCCTCACTAGTACCAAGATTCTCTGCCCCACATCCTCAGCCCAAGGCCCTCACCACCACCTCTGACCTCAGAACCGCAAGGGCGATCTGCTTGTCTGAGAAGCCAAGGCGCTTGGCCTGGTGTAGCAGGTCTGGGGGCAAAGGCTGTCCACGGTGCTGTTCCAGCAGTTGGGCGTGTGCTATAATCCGCTTCATCCGGTGCAGGAACCAGCGGTCGATGCGTGTGAGTTCATACAGCCGCTCCACAGAATAGCCAGCCCACAGAGCAGCTGCTACCACAAAGATCCGCTTATCAGTTGGCGTCTCCAACTCCTAATGGGGAGGGCAGACAGATGGATATGGAAGGACTGCGCAGAGGGAGGAGATGTACGATTGTTAAACAAAATATTCCCAATCTATTTTTAGCACCTCATAAAGCCTGAGAGCATGAGTGACACTGTTTTAGGAAAAGACACTGCAAAAAAGGAGCCAAAGCAGCAACTCTGTAATTGCAAAAACCTGTATATAAATCCTACCTCTGCCACCTTCTGGCTGTGCAGCTAATGTATTAGCAAGTTCCACAAGCTCTCTAGGCTTGTTTCAATGTCCACAGAAACAAGTTTAAGAATATATCCTTATAAGGGGCGCCTGGGTGGCTCAGTCAGCTAAGCGTCCAACTTCGGCTCGGGTCATGATCTCATGGTTTGTGAGTTCAAGCCCCACATCAGGCCCTGTGCTGACAGCTCGAAGCCTGGAGCCTGCTTCAGATTCTGTCTCCCTCTCTCTGCCCCTCCCTTGCTCACAGTCTGTCTGTCTCTCTCAAAAATAAACAAACATTACTTAAAAAAAAAAAAAAAAAAAAAAAAAAAAGAATACATCCTTATAGAATAGATGAGAGGAACCACAAAATTCTGAGCCAAGTGAAAAATGCAAATGTCTAGTAATGACTGCTGCTATTAATGGTAACATGTCCACAGACTGGGGACAGAGGAGGGTCCATTTCAGGGGTGTTGCCAGGGGAAGAGAGCCACTTACCATGTCACTGACCGGCTTTACTGTGTGATCAAAGCCCACACAGTTCTCATCTACCATGCGAAGAGCCTTCTGGAAGGCTTCCTCAAAAGAACGCCCAATGCCCATGACTTCACCTGGAGGAACAGGATGTGAAAACTGAGGCCCTGGAGGTAGGAGGTTCCTATGTCTATGATTTAGTCAAGATTCTGGAAGATTCTCAGGACAAGAACCAAAGCAGCGGTATGTATCGTGTTTTGTTATTGAGCAATCTTAAACTGGAACTTCTTTCCTTACCATTTTCTGTTTTGTGTTTATTACGGACTCTGAAATTAAGATGCCTAAAATGGACATGTGGATACTAGAAACAGTGCAGCTGATCACAATGGCCCAACCACTGATAGCTATCCAGTTATGTGCTTTATTCCTATTATGATGACACCATCTGGGATCAGTCTCATCCTTTAAAACTTTTCAACAGTCTGAATAATAGGAAGATGATCCCACTGCTCTTTGAACCCATCCAGAAATAATCACATTCACAACTCTCATTTTAGAGTATTCCTTCCTGGACTTCTTTCAAATATATGTTTTATATATGACTATAGTACACATACGATTTCTATCATGCTTTTTCCTTTATCATAACCATGTTCCCACACTGCTTTGTGACCTTATTACCGGCAGTTTAATTCCTGTACCGGCAGTTTAATTCCTGTATGATTTACCATAACTTAACTACTCACTTACGGAAGGACACCTAGCTTTGAAGTGTTCATCCTTCTAAGTGAGGCTGTGAGTTCTTCAGTGCTTTGGGTTATTTCCTTAGGATAAACTTGCAGAAGTACAGGAGAAATAGGTAAGAATTTTCTGGGTCTTAATAAGTATTACTTGCTTCACAGAAGTTTATGCTTACAAGTATAAGTTTCACCATCTTCTAAGAAGTACATATAATCGTTTTAAACAATTTTTCTCTTAAATTTGCTCATTTTAGCTAGGTTTCTATTTATTAATAAAAGGGAACTCCCCTCTCCCTACAACTCCCCAGATTTGCTTATTGATTTCCTCGTCCACAAAGTTTTATAATGTCCTCTGACGATTTACCCTAGGATCGTCTTAACAATTGTGTTTTCTTTCTTTCTTTTTTTACTAACTGTATTTTTCTATTTACAATCCTAATTGTTTCTTCAAAAGAACTTTAAAACACTAAAATGCTAATAGCAGTGTTAAGGAAGAGAATGATAAATGATTTTGTTCAATTCCTTTGTAATATGGTTTTATTGTAAATGCTTATTTTGAGTAACAGAGATACCCAACATATTCACATATACATGCCTAGGAAGATTCTGGAATCATGTATATACCCAAATAATCCCTGTGTAACAAGACTATAGAGGATTACTCTTTTTTGGTTCAACTACTTTACTAATTTCTCAATGGTTCATGTATCTTACTTGCACGATAAAAGTCACAAAAAGTTATCAAAGAAGATCATGTTCTAAGAACACCTGAATAGATATAAAACATTAAACATGTCATCTGGGGATTAATCTTTATCCTATTTTCAGTCCACTTCTTTTACCGACAATTTAATTATGGCTTTATTCCCATGTTTATCGTAATTTTCACACAACAGGAATTCATCTCCAGAAGGAACAAGTTGGCAGTCTTTTAAGATTTCTAAAAATTCCAAAATAATATCTGAGCTTACTTAGACTTGCTTGTTTAAAGGCTACTATTGATGGGGTGCCTGAGTGGCTCAGTTGGTTAAGCCTCCGACTCCAGCTCAGGTCATGATCTCATGGTTCGTGAGTTCGAGCCCCGCGTCAGGCTCTGGGCTGACAGCTCAGAGCCTGGAGCCCGCTTCAGATTCTGTGTCTCCCTCTGTCTGCCCCTTGGCTGCTTGCACTCTGTCTCTTGCATTATCTCAAAAATAAATACACGTTAAAAAATATATATAAAAAAATAAATAAATAAAGGCTACTATTGCTGTAAATGGAAATTTGCAACACAATGAAATGCTCTTATCCTTGGCTGGTGGCACTGTGGTATGTGAAATACTTGCTTTGGTTGAAACGTTTTAGAACAGTCTAACGTGACTTAAAGGGACGTTACAGGAAAGCGTATTAACTCAATTCCAGCATACTCTACCACTGCTTGCATGCTGTTCGCTACTAAATTTCCTTGTTTTTATGAAAAAGGGCTCTGATGTTCTGCTCTGATCTTAAACATGTTAAAAAATTTGGGGGGTGATCATGGCAGAAAGTACCCAGAGAAGCTGATAGGCGTTAACGACAACTGCCACTGTGCTAACTTGGATATACAAGGGTTCACAAAACAACAGGCATCATTTCCCTGAAGCATCAGTATTTAAAGTCACATGGAGAACAAACTGTCACTGGCATTAACAACCTAGTGACGAGGCCGTGGGCAAAATGCAATGCAAGGCTGTGGGTAGAATTTCATGAAACTGGTCTTGCCGATGACAGGCAACATAGTAGGACAGAGGTGCACATAACTAGCAACCGGATCTAGTTTTCAGTTCTTGGCTCTACCCTCTACTCAGCCATGTCACCTTCCTTCTGTGGGCACCTCAGTTTACTTATTTGTAAACCAAGAGAGAGGAGATAGTTTGATGGCCATCACCCCATCACAGAGATTCTGACAGATGGCGGGGGAGTGGAGGTGGCATGTGTATTCTGGCACAGATTTCCAGATGCCTTTGATTCCCGCTCTTGATGAGGACCACGGAGTTTGAAACGTCCCAGTTCTGAGAAACTATGTTCCCAAGCTGCCGCTAATATAGGATCCGAAAGCCTATGCCAGGGAACTAACTTATGATATTCTAGATTCTTAGGACTGCTGGGACCCCATAGAGTGACCTGGGGAAGGATTTCTTGGGGCACGTCTCACTCACCGACGCTCTTCATGCAGCTCCCGATCTTTGTGCTGACACGGAGGAACTTGCTGAGGTCCCAGCGAGGGATCTTTACCACACAATAATCCAGGCTAGGTTCAAAAGCCGCTGTTCCCCCTGTCACTGAGTTCCTGGAAGCCGTCACGTGGAGGTGTCAGGACAGAGTGGGAGACGTAGAGTGAGCTTCCAGATAGCTTCCTCTGACCCCACACATCCAGGCATCTTTTTTAAATTCCTTGTCCCATGAATGTTTTCTTCAGCTCCCCTCCCCATCTCTGTGATCTTTTCCCCACCCTTGTACCTGAGCTCAGGTAGAGGGATGCCCAATGCTAGCTTCGCTGCCACATAGGCCAGTGGATAACCTGTGGCCTTACTGGCCAGGGCAGAGCTTCGAGAGAGCCTGGCATTCACTTCAATGATGTAATACTGCAAAAAGACAGACAGAGAGAGAGAGAGAGAGAGAGAGAGAGAGACAAACAGAGAGAGAGAGAGACAGACAGAGAGAGAGAGAGACATCAGATAACTGGCCCAGAAGGCCAGGTATCTAATACCTAGGAGAGATATTAGAAGGGCCAGAAAACTAAGCCCTCTCCAAAGGCACAGATAGCAAAAGCACCACCCCCATCCCAGTCCAACCTTACCACAGACAATCCTGACTTCTACTTCAAGGTCTGTAGGGCCAAAGAGTCCCCTGGCCTCAAGGACCCAAAATTATGGATGGAGATCCAACAGCTAGAACATCAGCTCCAGGGCCTAGAGTCTCACCTGCTCAGACTCGGGGTTCAAGGCGTACTGCACATTGCATTCCCCGACGATTCCAAGGTGCTGGGTCACCTTGATGGCTGTCTGCCGCAGTAGCTGGTATTCCCTGTCATTCAGTGTCTGGCTTGGAGCCACGACTATGGATTCTCCAGTGTGGATGCCCAATGGGTCCAAATTCTCCATGTTACACACCTGTGAAAGAAGGATCCCGTGGAGGTCACTGCCAAAGAAAGTCAAGAGAGGCAAGAGGCTGCATCCCAGGGTCCTGTTGCTTTTGGGGCAGTACCCATTCTGGGTCTGAGGGACATCGAACCCTCAAAGATCTCAGCTCTGACCTCTGCTCTTACTGGAGCTCATACTGCCTGACATTACTCCCAGCCCACCTCCATCACTCACCGTGACACAGTTGCCATAGGCATCTCTCACCACTTCGTACTCAATCTCCTTCCATCCCTTCAGGGACTTATCTACCAGCACTTGGCTAGTATGGGCAAAAGCTGGGGCCACAAGAGCAGAGAGCTCCTCCCTGTTGGAGGCAAAGCCAGAGCCCAGGCCACCCAGGGCAAAGGCCGCACGAACCAGCACAGGATATCCCAGCCGCTCAGCAGCTGCCTGGGCCTGTAACGAGCAGAAGAGATGAACACAGTGATCAGGCCTCGACTGCTTGCTGCATAGAGGGTTCCTGGCCCCAGAGAAAATAAGACACAAAGAAAATGACATCATTCCACCTTCCCCCAACCGCCCCTCGAACCTGTTCAAGAGAATTTGCCGCCTCACTGGGGGCCACATGCTCTCCAATCTCTGCCATCCTGGAGGCAAATGCCCGCCGATCTTCAGTCAGTTCAATGGTTTCCACAGGTGTGCCCAGGACCCGGACCCCATACCGAGCTAACACTCCAGCCTTGGTTAGCTCCACACCACAATTCAGAGCTGTCTGGCCCCCAAAAGTCAGTAAGATGCCATCTGGGCGCTCATTACGGATCACCTGAGGGAGAAGAGGAATAACAAACGTTAGGACCTTGGGGGTATAGAGTGGATCAAAGAAGTTTAGAAACCCAGAGTGACCACAGAATACCCCTGCCCACGTGGGTCCCTTCCTCAGTCCAGCCTTATGCCAGTCATACCTGGGTTACATAGTGAGGCGTTATGGGAAGGAAATAGACTTTGTCAGCCAGCCCCTGGGAAGTCTGCACTGTGGCAATGTTGGGGTTTATCAGCAACGTCTGGATGTTTTCCTCCTTCAGGGCCTTAATCGCCTAGGGAGACAAAAATGGCGTACCAGCCTCGCCTACAGAAGCAAGACTACCAAGTCTGAAACCACCAACGTGTCTCTCCCTTCCTGTACTCCCAGTCTCTCATAACCAACTCCTTTTCCTTAGCACCTCACCTTTCTGAACATTCCCCAGATCTCCTGATTCATTCTCTCCCTACAACCAATGTTTATGCCTCAGCCCTCTCCTCAAGACCATCCGTTCCTGAGGGTCACACACCCAGAGGGGCAGGGATGGACATGCTTTACCTGAGAGCCTGAGTAGTCAAACTCTCCAGCTTGGCCAATGGAGAGGCCCCCAGAGCCCAGGATCAGAACCTTTCGTGGTGGTGGAAGCCCAGAGCCTGGGGTGGGAATCCCAGGGGGACAGAGGCGCTCAACCAGCCGCTCTCGAACTGTGGAGGCAAAGAAAGTCATAAATGTTAGAGCTGAACGAGACCTGAGAGACCTGTATTAACTCCCACACTTTACAGAAGAATTCAAAACAGGTCATCCCTCTAATGAGTGGCAGACGTGGGACAACGACCCAGGACTCTTGACTCTGGAGCTCCTTTCAGTAGAAGAAGTAAATGAATCATCTTGGTTTGGTTGCTTTCCCACCTCATCCCCTTAACCTTCCAAACAGATCTCAGTTTCCTAGGGCATGCCCATTTTATGCCCATCCTGGAGCCAACCCTGTTCTTACTTCTACTTAGTTCTACAAAACTAAGGGGCTTACCTGTCTGGCCCCCGGGGTTCCCAGCTGTGGCTTCTTTCACAGTTTCCAGAAAGATATCAAAAAGCAGCTCCATATCTGAAGGACCAGCTTGGTGCTCTGGGTGAAACTGGACACTGTTGAAGAGATGGGATCACGAAATCTGCCATTATCCCTGACTTGGGAACTGGTAGTCTTGGAAGCGGGCATCAGGATAGACGATTGGGGCCCACTGTTGCGCTTCCTTTTTTGATCTTCAAGTCCCCGGGGCTTCCAAGCTGTACAGATCCAGTCACCCTGCCGGAATCACTCTAGCTCACCTGAAGAATGGCAGGCTGTCATGTACAATGCCTTCATTGGAACGATCATTGGCGTTGGTAAAGAGAGGAAGCCAGCCGGCTGGCAGTGAGTCTGTTTCCACAGCAAACCCATGGTTCTGGGATGTCAGAAAGCAGCGCCCAGAGCCCACTAGCAAGCATGGCTGATTATGGCCTCGGTTCCCATATCTGGAGATGGAAGCACACTGAGTCACAAGCCCTCTTCACCCTCCCTTCACCATTGTACCAAACCCAGCTTTTGTTGAGCTTAGGACCCTCACCAGCCCCTGCTCCTGTTTCAACACTAACGAACACCAACTCTATTCCCATCCCCAAGACTCCCCACCGCTCATGTCAGTAGTTCAGGCCCTTCCTCTCCCCACAAGTCCCACCTCATCTTGTATGTCTTGGCCCCAATGGCTAAGGCCAACAGCTGGTGTCCCAGACAGATCCCGAAGACAGGTCGGGGATCAGGCTCAGATAAGACACGGCTCAGTGTGGATACCACACTGGGATAGGAGGCGGGGTCACCAGGGCCATTACTCAGGAAGACACCCTCATACTCTGGAGTGGGCAGAAAAGATGATGTCAAAACCAGTAGTTTAACCAGAGAGACAAACTTGCAGCCTTTCCTTACCATCAGAGCAAAAGCCCTGATCTCTGTCTCCTTCCCTGCAACTCATGTTGACTTATAGCGACTGGACCAAGGGACAGATCTTCCACCCAAGCTACCTGTCTGTAGCCCTATACACGCCCCAGCTACTCACCCTGGCTGTCTAATGCATGGTCCCACGGTACCACAGTGACCTCAGCTCCACGCTGGCACAGACATCGGATCTGATTGTACTTGAGACCACAATCCAAAGCAAGGATCCGAGGGGTGCCCCCTGCATTGAAGACCCGTGGAGCCTGAAGAATAAAGGGCAAGAGCGGGCAGTTGTAATCAATGAGTACAGATATACACACACCAACCCCTGCCTTTGAGGCCTCTTCTGATTTGCCCTCAAGTGTTCACCCGTTAGGAACAGAATAAAACTGATGTGCTATAGCTTGCAACATTTTCCCACTCTACCTCTGTACCTTAATCGAGACCTCTGGCACCAGGGGGCGGGCATTGGGGTCCAAGAATGGCAGGGCTGAAGGCTCTGTTCCATCTTGGACCAGCTTTCCCAGCAGAGACCCTTGCTCTCTCAACTTCTTAGTCAGCTCCCGAGTATCCACTCCTGTCAAAATAGCACACTCTCAGAGATCACACTCCCCCAACTCAGTCATGCATGAGGTTAGACTTTCAGGAGCACTGCATTCCAGAGCCCTGAGTCACACACAGCTGTTCTATGGGCATCAAAATCCTGGGCCATCCTGATGGAAGTACACTACCATGAAGTATTCTTGCTAAAAATATCACATCTGAATTGAACCATGACTTCTAGATTTGTTTACAGAAAATAATATCAGGAGACAAAAGAACACACTAAACAACACTACGGGAACGTAATTGACAAAATGCAGCTTGTGGGATACTCTAAAGGAAAACCGACTTGTTTTTGTCAAGTGGGTTACAATACCCATAAATTAGACATACCAACCAAATGCAATATATGAATCTTATTTAGATCCAAATTCAAATAAGCAATAAAAAACATTCAGATAATAGAGAAATCTATAAATATCGCCTGAATATTTAGAAATTATTGTTACTTATTTAAAGGTACCATAATGTTATTGTGGCTCTTTTATTTTTTTTAAATATTTTTTAATGTTTATTTATTTCTGAGACAGAGACAGACAGAGCATGAGTGGGGGAGGGTCAGAGAGAGAGAGGGAGACACAGAATCCGAAGCAGGCTCCAGGCTCTGAGCCGTCAGCACAGAGCCCGACGCGGGGCTCGAACTCACGAACCGTGAGATCATGACCTGAGCCGAAGTCGGTCGCTCAACCGACTGAGCCACCCAGGCGCCCCTGTGGCTCTTTTAAAAAGGACTCCTTTTTCATAGATTAGTGAACTATTTGTGGCTGAAATGATACATCGATGGAGACCTGCGTCAAAATAATTAGGGGGGTTCTAGTCATGGTGGTGCAGTTAAGTTTAGTCCTCAGTTAATGATTACAGAAGCTGGGGGTTCATTATATTCTTCTTTCCTTCTGTATGTACAAAATGTTCCATTTGAGTGAGAACTCAGTTCTTTCTCCAATTCCCAGACCCTACTCTAAACCTTCCAAATCTGATACATTCTATCACAACCTCAGACTGGAGTCCCAGTAGTGCAAAAGAGATCTCCATTCTTTCCATTCAGGCACCTGTGTTCTGCCCGGACACAACTGTGCTAGCACCGTACCTTGCAGGCCAGGTATGCCATGCTGTTCCAGCCACTGATGCAGGGTGTGGGTGGCGCTCCAGTGGCTGGGTGTGGGGCAGCACTCTCCCACCACCAGTCCTGCCACATGGATCCCTGAGGATTCAAACCACTGTCGACGGAACGAAGAGAGCATGAGGGGCCGAGGGCCATACATCTTCCTATCTTCTTTTCCCAACGTACGGCTGAGACCCTACACTTCACCCCCACTGAATAAATGACCCAGTCATTCCTTTAACACAGCAAGCATTTCCTGCTTTTGTCCTTTCCCAACAATGTCGTTCCTCATATGAAACACCAAAAGCTGGGCCCTGATTAATAACTGAAAATATTTTCCTTCCCTTCCTTTTCTTTAGTCCAAAACTGAGATTACAAATCCTACTTCTGTGAAGATACCACCCCCTCACTCACTGCAGTTTGTGCCTCCTCCTTAGGGCTCACCTAAACTCACTGTTTCTATTGTTCTTGCTACTTACATTGTATCGTATATGTGTTTGTGTGTCTTCCTCACCAAACTGCGAACTCAGCAAGAACAAGGTGGCTGACACACAGTAGCAGTCAACAAACATTTACAGAGTGCCCACTCAGTGCCAGGCATTGTAACAGATGTTGGGGGAGGAGCAGTGAGTATGCAAAAAGACAAGATCCCTGTCCTTACCATATGAATTTACTACTTAGGGAGCCTGAAAATTAACAAAGTAACGTGCAAATAAACAAGATCACAATTACAGAATGTGGTAAAAACAGAAAATAAGATAGGTGCACAATACCTCATCAAATAAAAATAAAGGTTCAGGGTACAACGCTAGGCATGATTCTACCCCCCTCCCTGTAAGGGATAATAATAATAATAATAATAATAATAATAATAATAATAATAAAGTTAACATAAATTTGCTACCCAGTAGATAAACATTTAATAATTAAAGAGAAAAATGGGTCATTTACATGGGAGGGAATGGTATATTTAAATCACATCTGTTTAGTGGTAGAGGTTTAAAAGAAAATGGATGTTGAGACTGTTCTTTACAGATCTGAAGGAGAGTTTGGCAGAACCCTCCATGGCCAGGAAGACAAGTCTGCATATGGACAGGTGCATTCACAGCACACGTGCCACAAAAGTATCCATGGTGGGCTAGAGGCTCTAGGAGGCCTTACTCACCCTGGTTCTGTCATGGGCCTCAATTCTACAGGTTTATAAACTCTCATTTTGTCAGTGTGTCTACAGCTAACAAAGCTAAAAACTGCCATATGTTAACCAACATACTGCATTATAAAATAGAATGCAGTGTACTTACAGATCTGTGATAAGGAATGGTCCTTTCACTCCTTATCTCGAGTTCCCTCTCCTAAATGTCAGGGTGAATTAAGGAATTAAAGGCCCACTAAGCGTGGAAAACCAGGACAAAAGAGTTTTGAGGAATACTGTATCTAGGCTGCAGTGATTTCCACTATTAATCTCTGTGGACTTTTTTCATTACTTTAATTTCCACAGTGCAACTTAGTTTCCAAATTCCAGAGGAGGAGGAATAGGTGGAACCTCACTGTGGGAGGAGACTGAGTCCTCTTATCTAGAGATGAGAACTCCACTGAAGAGTGGCAAAAAAATGAGTCAAGGCAAGGAAAGTAGGTTTGCAAGACGATTACCAACTTGGTTTGGTAGGTGAACTGGGACCCACAGCCACTGAGAAGGGTGTGGCCCTAATTTCCAGTCTCTTTCCTACTATGTATTTTAAAGCATTCCTCCCATCACACCACTGTTAAGAAATCTTCACTGGTTCCTTACCAAAATCCAGACTCTTTGGCTTGGCCTCCAGCACTGTGCCTCTTACGGTACTTAAGCTGTGGGTAGTACTTGTATTATCACTTCAGTGTGTATCTTTGTTCTCTCCAGGATGCCTAACTTAATGTCAATGTCTTCACTTGACTAACAGTTAATAACCACTGATTTGAAAAGATAAAGTACAGAAAGCATTGGGTGTGGCTACCTTACTGAGACCGAACTCATCCATTTCATCTGCAGGGATGCCATAGTTGCCGATCAGAGGATATGTCAGCACTAAGATTTGTGCTTTGTAGGAAGGGTCAGTAAGGGCCTCGGGGTAGCCGACCATGCCGGTTTGAAACACTGCAAGAAAGAGGCAGGGCTGGGGCTTGGGCAGGACACCCTTCCCACCACTGCCCTGAGCGATGACAATGCCCCAGCGGAGGCTGCCTTGACCTTGAGGGATAAAAGGGGCTAGGGTGGGGACACGGGCACCAAATGGGGGTGGGAGGCTGGGTGTGCAGGCGGGAAAATGGCGGGTTTGGGCAGGGCAGGTTGGGCAGAGAGGGGCAGCAGAGAGTGGGATGAGGTCGGCAGCCGGCCCGAGCTTGCTTACCCACTTCACCGGCAGTCGACACAGCGGCCCCAAAGGGCTGGCCCCGCAGGACCGACCCATCCTCCAACATCAGGGCCGCCATGGGAACGGAGCTCAGAGGCGGGGGCGAGCACAGAGAAGCGGGAAACGCAGCAAGCCCCAGCCGATGCTAGAACCACGTGAGGTCGGCGCGCCAGGAGTCGGTCCACGTGGCTAACCGCGCTGGTGGCTGGAGCGCGGGCCGCGGAAGACGCAGGAGCTCCCGGCGCGCTGGGCGGCCGCAGACTGCGGCGGCGCGAGCTGCCGGCAGCGTGAAGGGCGGGGCCGAGCACGTAAGAGGGCGGGGCCAAGTTAACTTCGGCGTGGTGGGCGTCTCCTCTCCCCGCCCTCCCCAACGCCGCCCCACCGCAAAGACCCGGGAAACCTGAAAAACAACCGACTAGTCCAAAGCACTCTCTCCCACTCCAAGAAACACACAAATCCACGACGTCTTTCCCTAAAAAATAAGAAAATTAAAAAAACAAAAAAAGAACGACAAGTAAAGATGTTTATTATAGTCAAGCACAAATGGGGCACCGGTCCTTGTCCACTCCTGGACTGCAGTGTCCACAACACCCCAAAGCTATGCAACTTCCCATCTTCCTGCCAAATGGCGGCTTCATCCTTGAGGAGGATCTGCTGGCCACCATGCCTGTCTAGGTAGAAAATCTCCCTGGCTGGGCTAAGGCAGATCAAGATAATCTTTAAGTCAGTGGGAAGACCTATGCAGTTCATGAAGCCTTGGCTTTTCGGCGTTGGGTCCCCCAAAGCAGAATGGAGACGGATAATGTGGTGGATCCCAGAATACCGAAGAACATAAGCAGGGAGAAGGAGCCCTGTGAATGACAGACCAAAAAAACTTCATACAGCGTTTCATCAAGGACTACATCCTAACAGCTATTTCTTTCCTAGCATACCAATCCCCTGACCCAGGGCAATTCTCTTAGAGTTTCCTTCTCTAGATGATTTGCATCAGTTCTGGTCTTATGGCTCTTCTTTCAAAGAGGTTCTTCCTTATGCATTTCTCCTATTCCTAATAAGAAGGCCTAATTCCTCACCTGGCGCATACACTTGTAGCCATGGAAGCCGTCAGCACAGACACATTGCAAGAGACCTGGACCGTCAGGTACACAGGATCCATTCTCAGGACACGTTTCTGGGAGCCAGAGGGAAACAGAGAAAATCACTGGATCTCATCATGTAGATTTCTCGAATATCGAGCTTCAACTTAGATTCATTCTCTCAATTATTTCTAGGTCAAAGTAGAAGAAAGAAGATTTCAGATAAACAGAACACAACAGCAATAATAAAATGCATCTTATGACCTTTCCTTTCAAGGTGTTAGAGCTTCAGAAACTTGAACAAGAGGCACGTACGCAACTTTACTGTTGGACCTAAAATGGAGAGTAGACGTGAAGAAAGGCAGTTCCTAGAAGGATGGAAGTGAGACAACATACCTTGGTCCCCCGTGCTGTTGCAAAGGTTCCTTTGTCCTTGACAGGTTTGGTTGTTCATATAAAAGGTGACAGTATTCCAGGCATTAATACCTCCAGGACAGCTGACATCTTGTGGCAGTATCCTGAACACAACACAGGCAGTCATAACACACAGCCCCAAATTGCTGCGCTCACAGCACTGTCCCTTTTTGGTTCTCTCCCACACCCCGTACCCTTACTCACAGAGTCTGGAGCTGGGTAAAGCCACGGAAAATGGTGGCCAAGTCATCCTTGAGGGGGTTTGCTTGCAGGTCTCTGCAAAGCATACGTTGTTAGCACTGTGCTCTAGGAAAACACTCTACTTCCATTTACACATCTTCCTGGACTGGCAATCCAGTTCTTATTCTGAGTTGCCCACGTTCGACATTAATATTCAAACATCTTTTTAGAAGTTCATCCTTAAAGACTTTTCCCATCACCCTTTCACCACACTGGCCCTTTGGAGGGAGGATAACCAACCACTTACATGATGACAGCAGTATGTGCCTGAGGAAAGTTTGGACCAGGGTCCTTCAGAGAACAGTTCTGGAGATCCAGCCTGAGGAAATAATCAGTACAATTATGTCTCTCTTCTTCATTCCTGGTAAACTAATACAACCCTTTTTACAGCTAATATTAAGTGAACACAGCTGTGTTCAGGGCCACACACTCGATGCTGTGGTATATGTTTTAATCTGCGCTGTCCCATTGTCACTATTAGTTACATGTAGCTATTTAAGTTAAGTGAAAAACATTCAGTTTCTCATTTGCACTAGCCACATTTCAAGTATTCAGTAACCACTCCCCTTGTGATTAGTGACTACTGTACTGGAAAGTACAGATATGGACCAGTTCCATCATAGCAGAAAGTTTTATTGGACGGTGCTGTTCTCATCAGTATACCTATGCATCTGTGCATATATTGGAAGAAATTTGTTTCTTGTCTAGGTTAGTGAATCTCACATTGTATTATGATTCTCAGATTCACAAAGGGCCTTCAAATGGGAAAAAAAATGCAAGTCACATAAATGAAAGTCTTTTCCAAGTGCATTTTCTTTTCTTTAATTTTAAGTGTTTATTTATTTTTGAGAGAGAGAGAGAGAGAGAGAGAGAGAGAGTGAGTGTGTGTGTGCAAGTAGGGTAGGGGCAGAGAGAGCAGGAGACACAGAATCTGGAGCAGACTCCAGACTCTGAGCTGTTAGCACAGAGCCCGATGCGGGGCTTGAACCCACTAACGGTGAGATCATGACCTGAGCTGAAGTCAGATGCTTAACTTACTGAGCACCCAGGTGCCCCTCCAAATGCATTTTCTACCACAGATTGGAGATAAATTACTGGATGTTAAGGACCATGCCACATTATTTTTTTCTTCACTATCTATTGCTAGTTCCTTTATTTCTCAAATATTTACTGAGTACCTACTAACTGCAAAACTTGGGAGAATAAAAGAAAACCCTCAGTATCTTAGCTTTCAAGTGGCTTACCACATAGCAGACGAAGACCATAACCAAAAATTTAAAAGCAATATAAACATTAAATTAAAATATGAAAGAAATCACAGAAAAGTATATAAATAATTTTAAGTGGTACAAACACTAAGGATTAGAGGAAGTAAAAAAATGAGATATTACTCTGGTATTTGGTAGTAGAGAGCATTCACAGAAGATGCTGGAATTAAAGGATGAATATGTTTTAATTTGGTGGAGGAAGGACATTTCAGGTAAGGAGAGAGGCCTGAACAAAGAAAACAAAAGTGGAATGCTTTTGTAAGTAGGCAAGTCTGGCTGAAGCCAGACCCTTGTGAAGGATTTTAGTGGACAAATAATTGGGAAAAAATGTTGGGAAGGTGGATTGAAACCAATCTGTGGTGGTTTATGGTCTGAACTTTATCCTGAGGGCAACAGATAATTAAATTTTAAAAATGGAGGGATAATAGGGAAAAAGTGGTTTTCAGATAGTTTCCTATAAGGAAGTATTTAGGTAATTAGAGAAGGAAGAGAATGGAAGACAGATGACATTTATGATTTTGAAATGAGGGTGCTCTCAAGAGGAGATGCTTAATAGAAAGCTAGAGGTGCCCATGTGTACAGCTTGGAGAGGGCCAAGGATACTAAAAGAGATCCAGTTTTGGGAGACACCTGCGTGGTGGTTATAGCTGAAGTCATGAGAATAGGTGGAGCCTCAAGAGCGTAAAGGGAGTAAATGCAGAGATTAATGTTCATAAGGGATGAAAGAGGAATTTGCCTCAAAGACAAACTTGAATTAATTGGAAGGGAAGAAAATTCTGTTAGCATCGTGCCTTGGAGGCTAAGGGAGTCATTTCATGGAGACACACAGTGAATAATCCAGAGTTGAAAACAAACAAGAGAACAAAGCTTCTTTTAAAAGAAAGCCATAAAAGCCTTTTTTTTTTAAGTGGGTAAAAATTATGACTTCTATACAGTTTCAACTGCATAGAATAACAGGGTTGTTTAACTAGCTAAAAATGCTACTAACACATTTAAAAGCATGAGAATCACACAGTTCATGAGTTCGAGCCCCATGCACTGTGGAGCCTGCTTGGTATTCTCTCTTCTCTCTGCCCCTCCCTGGCTCACTCTCTGTCTCTCTCTCTCAAAATAAACAAACTTAAAAAAAAATTTTTTTTTAAAGTGTGAGAATCATGGCTTGGATGACTCCAAAATAGGCACCAATATTTATCCCAATAGCCAATCAGGTAAGCCTTTAAGAATCCAGTTCCAGAACTCTTCCAGTATCCAGGGTTGTCTTCTCTCTCACCCCAGGATGGTGCCCTTCTGATTCAGGCAGCAGCGGGCCTGCAGCATTAGCTCCGGTGTCTGCTTACAATAAAGCGCCACTTCTGACAAATTTCGCACACTCCCTGGACACTGGATGCATATCTGCAGAGGAGAGAAAACGGTTAGGAATTCAGAAAGAAAAACCAAGAACAAGCAGGGGTCAAAAGTTAACTACCAGTAAGTACACTCTTCAAAATTCCTTTAACAATGGGCAGGTAGGTGTCCTATCTTTATGTCAAGTTTGACTAGGAGATGCATTTCTTCGCCTAGAGCCAGGAGCCAAATCAGCACACTAGAGACTTTCTGTACCAGAGCTCACCCAGGACAGGCCCTCGTCTTCGAGGATCACCATTCGACAATATTTATTATGCCCTATCCAGTGACTTCTCAATCTGACAGACCCGGTTTGGCCAGGTATAAAAGCACTGCAGGTATACAAAGAAGTCATCAAGCATTACAGAAAGTACAGTCCTGCCAGGGCACGATATACGGCATTCGCGCGTGACGAGCGTGAAGCACAGTCAGAGGACTCGTCGGTAGAAGAACAATTTACAATTATTCAAAAGAGCAAGGAGATCAAATTTTAAAGGTCCACGTCAGCAAGGCGAGGTCACTGGGGGACCTACGCAGCGTGAGTACACGGGAGCAGGAGCCGGCGGGGCTACAGCGAGGCAAGCCTCAGGGACGAAATCGTCGCCACCGGCGGGCTGGGGAGAGCCGAGAGACCAGGGCGGGCGAGCGCGAAACAAGGCTGCCCAGGAACTATGCTGCAGTCCGACCTCTAACTTGTTTCTGTACCTCGGGTAGCGCCAGGGCCCTTTTCGCGCCCACAACAAGGAGCACGGCAGCTGCCCAAGGCACCAGGTTCGAAGGACTACCTGGCCCGCGAGGAGCCATTTTCGCTCCCTTTGTCCTTCTCAGCGCCTCGCGAGATTTGCGCGTGTGGCTCCGCCCTCCGCGGGTGTGGCCCAGTCGGCCCGAAGCGGGCTGGGGGATTGCTGCGGGTTGAGGGCAGAGCTCTTTTCAGTGCGTCCCAGTCCCCGTTAGAGAGGACTGGCCAACCCCCTCTCCTTTCCCCCGTTAGCGAAGGCCTCCCAGCCGCCGCCCTCTCAGCTCCGCGTTCCTCGCTTCCGGATGCCGAGGTTGCGTCACCGCAGCGGCTTGCAGCTCCCGCCGCCCTCAGTAAACATGGCGGCGCCACGCGAGGCGGCCCGGGGGCGGGCCCCGCTGTCACTCAGCCGGCAGGTGGCAGGCCAGGCTTTGCCACCGCGGCCGCACTCAACCGTGGAGACCCGGCAAACGGGGCGGGCCGGCGCCAGGGGGCCAGTGTCCAAAGGCTACCGAGAGTGGCGCCGAGGCAGGGAGGGGCGGGGCGAGTCGGCCCCCCTCGTGGAGGCGCGGGAAGATCTGAGTTGCGAGCCTCGTGGTGCTAGTGGTTAAGCCACCTCACGTGTGGAGGGAAGGCGGGAAGCCAGCAAATAAAGAGGGTAAGGGTGATGGAGGAGCGAAGAGTGAAGGGCAAACCCCGGCGGGAGGAGATGAGCCTGGGGACGCCCTGGGCACCCTAGCCCCGTCACCTCAGTCAGGAGACCGCGTGGCTGTCGGAGCTTGGTGAGGAGGGAGGGGCGGGACACGCGCTTCGCTGCCTTCTTATCTCCTTTGCCTTCCCAGAAAAACGGGCTGATGCTGATCACGAGAAAAACGACTGGACTCTCTTAGCCCTGGCTGAGCCACGGAGGTAAGGGAAAGGCGACCGCTCCCCGAGGGTGGCCCTGGGGAGCCCCGCGCCCGAAGGGACTGCGTGGTGCCTTTGCCGAGGGCCAGGCAAAAGCTCATCAAAGCTAACTCCTCTAGAGTGGCCCCCCGGGCTTCCCTTGCCCTTATCCACGGGCACGTGGACTCTCCTAAAAGGATTTACTTTCAGCTGGCGGCACGTTCTCTAAGACTTTGGTAGTTATTAGCGTTTTAATGAGGGTACTAAACCCTTTCAGACCTTGAGGAATTCTAGGCACAAGGACAGATTTTGAAGGAATCTTTTTAAGGCAGTGGGTCCTGCGGTGGCCCCATTTGCCTTTTGTAGGAGTCCAGGCAGTTCAGCGCAGGCAGGGGTTGGGAGGGTAGGGTGGTGTGATTCTCTTCCCTTTCTGTGTGTGTTATAGTTTTAAGAAGGGGTCTCACAGTCCACTATTTGTGCCTTGTGTGTTTCAGTTTTAGTGACACAACTCAGCTCTTACTTTTGGCTCCCACTGTCTCAGATGCGAGTCCATGGGCTTTACAATGGTGTAGAGTTTTTAGAAAGCCACTAACTCTCCTGTTCCTAGAATCAGAATCCTGTCTAAGGAACACTTCACTGGGTCAGGTTTTACCTGTCTTGCCTGCCTCTCTTCAGCCTTCTGGGAAGGTTCTCTGCACCTCATGCTAATAGAATTCTGTCAAGAAGCTCCACCAATTTACCCCAAAAGTAGAGGGTCACCAGTTCTGTAAGTCTGTGTTCTAGTCTATACCGAGACTTTTTTCCTTTCTGTAACCGCTCTATCTTTGTCACTAACCCTACATGTTCTTTTCTTTTTTTCTTTTTTTTTTTTTTTTAATGTTTACTTATTTGAGAGAGAGAGAGAGAAGAAAGCAAGCAGGACAGAGAGAGAGGGAGACAGAGGCTACACATTCTTATTTGCATACAGCAGACACCCTCTCTTACTCCTAGTATTTTTCATCACCTCTGTCATAGTCAAATTTGCCAAAGAGGAGCCACAGGGAATCTTTAGGTTAAACCAGAGGGACCTGGTGGGAACACTTTTTTGGGAACTAACATTTGAGACTCGTAGAACATGTGATCCAAGAGTTGCCGGCTCTGATTTCCTATCTTTGTTGGGTCCATGAGGTTCAGAGTTCAGGTTTGGTCTGTGTAAGGCCGTATCTTGCCAGCTAGGCAATATCTGCCCAAGAACACAGTGTGGGAGAACCATAAGACAGCCAGGCTGATCTTTCTCCTAGTGGACAAGCACAGAAGACATAGGTTATATTAATGTGTGTCTAGACTAGTTTAAATCTAAACTTTGTTCTGCGAATGACCGACTGCAATTAATGTTCTGCTCCTACCCTGGTTCTAGGAATAGTAAGGATGTCCCCCTCCCCCCAGGTGAATCACCTGTCATACCTGCAGTTAGTGCTCTTTCTTTCTCCTTTGTTTTGTATTGTGCCCTGTAACCTTAGGCAAGTTATTTAACTTGTCTAACTCTGCTTCCTTGAGAATCAGAGAATGTTTGTGTAAAGTGCATAAACTGAGGCATGGTGTTTTAAAAGTGATAGTAATGGTTACTTTTTCCTTATTTATCATTATTGGAGTTTTTGAAGTTCATGGCATACCGCTGGGTTACAAAAAGTGAGATGCTTCGGTAAGAAAATGTAAAAAAGAGATACTGAAAACAACATTACCTGTCATCATTTAGGCTATCTAAAAATCTGACATGCTGTGGTATTTTCTCCATATCAGTGAGAATCTCACAGATATTCTTTGAAGACATTATGGTATAAATGAAGAGCGGCTGGATGGGAATCACCAGACTTGAGCTGTGATCTGGACTGACAATAATTAGCTCTGTGGTTTTTGGAAAGATCACTTGAATCACTGAGCCTCGGTGTCTTTGTTGGTAACAAGCGGTCGTAATAGTGATCTTTTAATATTCCTTTAAGTTTTGAAGTGTATAATCTTGTCCTTGTTCTGAGGATAATGCTATATTCTTGAGGATTAGTATTTTTTGTGCAGGAGTCAGAAAAGCAACTCTCCCATTTCTCTCAGCTCCTCCTTTGTAATTCTCTTTAGCACACAGTGCCAAGTGTGACTTACAGTGAAAGCCTAATCCAGCTAGGAATGCTGTTGAATGTGAGCTCCCTGTTCCCCATTCTGGAATCTCTAGGACTGAGCTAGAGTTTGGGGGCCATAGGGTGATAGGGCCATTTGGATCACATTGGTTCCTTAAAGCGGCCAGAACAAATAACTGCTGAACTTCACTTCACCCCTAATTCCTGATTTCACCTCCGCCACGTACAGAGCCAGACTCTCAGCTTCTGCCCAGCTCTAGACACACACAGCTTCTCCAGGCAGCGCTGCCTCTGAACAGGGATTACTTCTCTAGGTAGGCGTCTACCTCAGGAGGATAGGAGCACTCTCCCCAGCTGCCCTTGCCCCAGCTCCCTGGCTGATCTGCTTTTCTATAATCATAAGTTGAACTCCTGGCTCCAGCATGTTACCCTCTCACTTTTGAATTCTATCACTCTTCCCAGATCTGTTATTGGCTGTTGTGTTACAGGGAGGAACTGGGAGGTGGGTGGCAGGAGAGAGCAAAGTGGTTGGCCTGGGGATGCCTGGAATGGAGTTTGGGCTTCCATGAAGGTAATCTAACTAGGGATCAGGGCTAAGAAGGCGTCCTGTTAGGAAGCTGACACTAGGAATATGGGAGGTGGGGGCTGAGGCTAGGGGAAATAGAGGAAGCCATGCTGTTATTGGTCTCCATTTCTTCCCTGCTGGGCTGTGGCGCCAGGTTGGGGTCTGCTGGCTTAGTACATTGTAGTGACTGGGTCTGTGCCTGCAGGTGGGGGCAGGGAAATTTTTTGAGAAGAAATGTGGGCTCGAGTTGATTTTTCTTTTGTTACTGGGGTGGAGACCTAAGAAAGTTTTTATATTTCTCAGCTGTGTCTGCCCAAAACAGTCTTAGCCAAATAGTTGTCTCCTGGCTGTCTCACTCTGTTGCTTCTTTCCTCCCCTACCAAAACCATACCAGGACCTCCAGATCTCCAAGGGCTGTACAGAACTGGCTGGTCCAAGTTTGATGGTTGTTGGATACACAGGCCTGAGGGCAGATGCGCATGAAGGCAAGATAGGCCTGACTAGGAGCTGATTCCTTTGCAACTCACCTTGGACAATGTCACTTGGTGGAGGAGAAGGACTGTGAGATCGTGGCCGGAAGCCAGGTTGTAGCCATTTGCCTGCCGTTGCCCAGCTGAGTGGCAGCCCAGAGCTCAGGAGCAGCAAGTGACTGTAGGTCACAGACACAGTGAAGATGAGTGTGGGGGTTAGCACCTCTACTCCCCTGCTTCCAGCCTCAGACGCAGACGTGGTCACATCTGCCTTCTCCCTTGTGGACTATGTGGTGTTTGCCCTGCTGCTGGTTCTTTCCCTTGCCATTGGGCTCTACCATGCCTTTCGTGGCTGGGGCCGGCATACTGTTGGCCAGCTGCTCATGGCAGACCGCAAAATGGGCTGTCTTCCTGTGGCTCTGTCGCTGCTGGCCACCTTCCAGTCAGCTGTGGCCATTCTGGGTGTGCCGTCCGAGATCTACCGATTTGGGACCCAGTATTGGTTCCTGGGCTGCTGCTATTTCCTGGGACTGGTGATCCCTGCACACGTCTTCATCCCTGTCTTCTACCGCCTGCATCTCACCAGTGCCTATGAGGTGAGCAGAGAGGAAGGGAGGAGCACATAGGACCACCAGGGTCAGAGATGGAAAGGAGGAAGAGGGCACATACAAGGGATCTGGGTCCCTGGACCTTTTCTGCCTAATTAGAGCGATGGGACGCATCATGTGTTTCCAAGTTCTTTCTGCGTGAAGTCAGGTGGGAGTGGGGAGAGAAGGAAGGTACTGTGAATGGAGGCCCAGAGTGGATAGGAGTTGAATATTCCCTCATGTTCCTGGATTTCTTGAGGGATGCTGTGTGTGAATTGTGGGGGTAGAGTGGGGAGGAATGCCTTTAAATATATAAAGATATCTACGATTATATATCTGTATCTGCATATTTCTATCTAGTATCTGGAGCTCCGCTTCAATAAGGCTGTGCGGATTTGTGGGACCGTGACCTTCATCTTTCAGATGGTAAGTAGAAATGAAGGTAGAATTTGAGCCTGGGATATGGTAGGGGGACCCAAACTCAGGCATTCTGAAGCACTCTGAGCTTCCTCTGCTCTCAGGCAGGATTAAAGGTCCTGCAAGGTGTCAGTGTCCCTGAAGCCACCAGAGGCATCCTGTTTCCTATTCCTTCTGGTTCCAGCACAGTCAGTATGGTGGCAGCAAGCTAAAATTTGGAAGAAGGGAAAGGAAAGTGAGCCTAGATGAAGGGAGGCCATTAGGAGCTGAGGTCCATCTTTTCTCCTTTCCGTACCCACCCTCATTTCCCCTCCCCCTCACATTCTCTTTTCCATACCTGACAGGTGATCTACATGGGTGTTGTGCTCTATGCACCATCGTTGGCCCTCAATGCAGGTGAGGAGTCACAGCCCCTGGCTGTCAGCCACAGCGGGCTGGGAAAACACCTTTGGGAGGGGCAGGTAGAGGAGAGTGTGCAGAAAAGAATCTGACCTTGGCCAGGGAGTTATTTCACTGCATGGGCCCTTGGCTTGTCTCTGCCGGAGGTGGAAGCACCTTGGTTCGCCTCACTTGAAAGCTAATCAGACATTACCATGTCTCGTCTGAATTGGTTAATCAGTACCTTTTGGTGGGGTTCAAACATTTTTTTCGATTGTAGTGAATGATTTATTACATCCTTGATGACTGCACGTTTCATGTCTTACTGGGTTTTTTTCTAGTCTCTGGGAAACCCTCTTCTAGAGACAGAATTGTGGTTTTTACTTGTTTGCAGTGACTGGCTTTGATCTGTGGCTGTCAGTGCTGACCCTAGGCATTGTCTGTACTATCTACACTGCTTTGGTAAGTGTGGTGAATCTTAAAAGAGAGAGGGGGAAGAGGTCAAGTAAGGAGGGGAGATGGGAAGAAAAAGAAGGGATGAGGTAAAAATGTAGGTGGGGAGATGGGATGGAGTTTTAGAGTGGGATGAAATAATACGTAGGAGATGCGATAGGACTTTGGTGGGAAGTGGGACGTAGGAGAGGGGACGGCATACTGAAGGTAGGGGGTGGGGTGGGAATTAGGCCCCTGGTGGTATAGTGCCCTTGCTGGTGGTCGGGTGTCTTAATTTGTGGATGGTTTTAAAGACATCTGTGTCAGGTATGCTTTCTTTTCCCTGCAGGGTGGTCTGAAGGCAGTCATCTGGACAGATGTGTTCCAGACGCTGGTCATGTTCCTAGGGCAGCTGGTGGTTATCATTGTGGGATCAACCAGGGTGGGCGGCTTGGGGAATGCGTGGGAAGTGGCTTCCCAGCATGGCCGCATCTCTGGGATTGAGTAAGTGTACCCCTTCCCCTGGCTGGGGTCTGTAGTGCCTCGGAGCCGAGCCCATCCTAGAGCCTGAACTCAGGGCTGCAGTAAGCAGAGGACAAGCTGTGTAAGCCTTAGGTGGCAGCACTGAGATGGGTGGGAAGCTGGCACTGCAGAGATTGAGGGTGATCACAGGAATCTGGCTGGAGGGTAAGGAGGGGCAGGATGTTTTTGGTACTTGGAATGAGGCTGTGGGTTGGAGGGATAGAACCCTTCCTCCATCTTGCTGCACCGTCTCTCGTGTCCACCCGGTTCTTGCCTTCGGTAGCTCCTTGGCCCTTGCAGCAGCATCTGTGCTCTGCTTTCCTCTGACCCTCATTGTAGGAGTGCGAGGAAGGCTGAGACTGTTGGGGGCTATGCCACAGTGACCATTTGGCATCTGTTGCAGGCTGAATCCAGATCCTTTTGTACGGCACACTTTCTGGACGTTGGCTTTTGGGGGTGTCTTCATGATGCTCTCCTTGTATGGGGTGAACCAGGCTCAGGTGCAGCGCTACCTCAGTTCCCGCACGGAGAAGGCTGCTATACTGTGAGTGCAGGGACAGGAAGACCAGGGAGCAGGGGCTAGAGAAGATGGTGGGACCCTGTTGTACGGGGCAGTTGGGGTGGGGGCATGATGCCAGAGCGCAAACATACCCATTGGGGTCAGGATACAGATTTGCCTTTTGGAACTTGGGACATGCCTGAAGATGTCTATTAACAGTCTCTGTTTCCTTGGCACTGGTGTCTTGCAGCTCCTGCTATGCAGTCTTCCCTTGCCAGCAGGTGGTCCTCTGCATGAGCTGTCTCATTGGCCTGGTCATGTTTGCCTATTACCAGAAGTACCCCATGAGCTCCCAGCAGGCTCAAGCAGCCCCTGACCAGGTGAGAAGGCCTCCCTGGCACTTTTCTGTGCCCATGAGGGCCAACCTAGGCCTCCAAGAGGAGTGTCTGGTTGGCTGCAGAAAGGACTCCCATCCTGGGTAGGAAATGGATGTAAGTGGCTTTTCACTGTGGGATTCTACAATCTGGCACATGAGGGTCCCAGTTCCCAGTATCACCTAATCACAGTGCTCACCCTGCTGGGGTGGGGACCTACCTTTATTGGCTCGCCACTATGCACCGTGCGATGCACTTTGTTAGGAGCTGTCACGTACCCGGTCTCGTCTAATCCCCACAACAGCCTCATTTTATAGAAGGGAAAAAAGTCATCAGGGTGGCCCACATGCTCGTCACACTGCTAATTGGGCATGGCTGGGGTGCAAACTGTGTTCTGTCTCCAGAGCCCGTTTTTTTCTATTTCCTGTGGGTCACCTTCAGTGCTTAGCGCCCTTCTTAATCACCGGGTTTCCGTAGGCTGGCAGGGGCACATGTAGGGGGTTTCTCACATGTCTTGCCCTGGGGAAGGGCTCCTCTCTCAAGAGAGCTGTGCACTTCTGCTCTGCCTGCAGTTCGTCCTGTATTTTGTGATGGATCTCCTGAAAGGCCTGCCGGGCCTGCCTGGGCTCTTTGTTGCCTGCCTCTTCAGTGGTTCCCTCAGGTACCTTCTTTGACCATTTTCCTCAGGCTTGGTGCAGCTGATCCCTGCTTGACACAAGGTGACAGGTGGAGGAGGGGATCTCTCTGAGTTTCTCAATGTGCCCTTTTATCTGTGGATGATGAGGGACAGCTTATCTGTATAGGAGAGAGCATATCATCTTCCAGGAGATGCCCTCCTTTTGGTGAAGGATTCTTTTTACGACACCAGGAATTGATTCTACTTGATCAAAACCTGTACCCCACTCAGAAAAGGACAGGTGTCCTTGCCTTCCAGGCCTCTTCCTTGGCTGCCAACTGTGAGGATGGCTTCTGGCTACATATGTTTTCTCCTGCCTTTAGAGTGCTACTCCCTTAGTAGGGCCCCTGGTGGTTTTGCCTCTCAGCTCCCAGAGTCAGCACAGCTCATCTTTTTCTTCCTTCTTTCAGCACCATATCCTCTGCTTTTAATTCATTGGCAACTGTTACGATGGAAGATCTGATCCGACCCTGGTTCCCTCAGTTCTCTGAAGTCCAGGCCATCATGCTTTCCAGAATCCTCGGTGGGATTATGCTTCCTCATCTTTTCAGTTGTATTCTTTCTAAGACACACCTGAAGCACTGTCATCAGTCTGCTTGACGGCACCGGCTTTAGCCTTGGCTTGGCGCTTGCCACATGAAGCACACAACCTTGTTTATTATCTCAGGGCATTTCCTGGGAAGGTCTCTGAGTCCCATAAGCATGAGGACCGGGTGGGAGGGACCTGGAGCTGGGGCAGGAGGTAATATGCCCTGTTTCCAGGGACACAGAGGTAGCGGTTTGGGGAAGGAGCTTTCCTCTACTTTTTCTTCTTTTAGTTCTATTTACTTACCTCTGCGTGTTTTCTCCCTTTTTTTCCCCCCAGCCTTTGGCTATGGGCTACTTTGTCTGGGAATGGCCTATATTTCTTCTCAGATGGGACCTGTGCTGCAGGTAAGGACTATGCAGAAAAGAAAGCAATTGTTAAGGGAGATAAGGAGGTGATTGAGATGGGAAGTTGAGGAATACCACTGATGTGAAGGGAATGGTATAGGGATGGGTGTCAAAAATTCGTCTTTGATGGACCACCTTTAGCTGTGAGTAGCCTTCTCCAGAGTCATTCCCAGGTCCTTGTTGGCTCAGACATCTGGGGATTATTTTAGCCTCAGAGGAGAACCCACAGCACATTTCCTTACCCATATGCCTTCTGGAATCCTGCATTCTAACATTTTCACGTAGAAGACACAGATCTGAGAAGGGGGCCGCTGAGCCATTGGCGGGTGGCTGTACTCTACATTGGTGAGGCTGGGGGGGCCTCTGAGCCTGAATATTCTCTGTTATTTTTTTCTTCAACCCTATCCTCCGCAGGCAGCACTCAGCATCTTTGGCATGGTTGGGGGGCCGCTGCTCGGACTCTTCTGTCTTGGGATGTTCTTTCCTTGTGCCAACCCTCCTGTGAGTGACCGTCTGGCTCCACAGTCGTTTACAGGGGTGGGCCTGGGGAATGGCTTGGCAAGGCTCTCCCTGTGAGTTCTGGGAACTGGTGTGAAGGTTTGTTAGGGCTGGCATCATAACTGGAGAATGTGCTGTGTCTCTGGGCAGGGTGCCATTGTGGGCCTATTAGCTGGACTTGTCATGGCCTTCTGGATTGGCATTGGGAGCATAGTGACCAAGATGGCCTTTGGCGTGGCACCTTCTCCCTCTAATATATCCAGCTTTTCCCTGCCTAGTAACCTGACCACCGTTGCCATGACCACACTGATGCCCTCAACCACTCGCTCCAGGTGAGTTGGGGTTCACTCACTTTCTACTTGGGGAGAATAGCTCATTTTTGAGGGGTTTCCCAGGGGCCTTGCTAAGGGATGGACCACCAGAGTCCTCAGGGCAATGTTGAGAGTTGGGTCCCAAGACCCTAGGACGGTGTAGGTGGGTGGAGCCAGGTCCCTGAGGAATGCCCTGTCAGTAAATTGCTAACTATCCTTATTCCTGTTCTCCCCAGGCCTACAGGACTGCAACGGTTCTACTCCTTGTCGTATTTATGGTACAGCGCTCACAACTCCACCACAGTCATTGTGGTGGGCCTGATTGTCAGTTGGCTCACTGGTGAGGGCGTGTGGGATGGGGGCACAGAGAAGCAAGACAGGCTGAGGGAGGCTAATCAGGGAATCTGGATTCTGGGGTAGAACTGACCCTGCCCTCTGGGCTCCTGGGTGTCTAACAGTCAGACTTCTTGGCTGAGCTCTGGGAGGTTGGCAGGGGCTGAGGACTCAGAGCCCCAAGAACAGATGGCTTGTTGGGTGTGCACTGGTTACGTGGTAGGAGACTCAGAAGTGCCTTTGCCTTTGCCTTCAGGGGGAATGCGGGGCCGGACCCTGAACCCTCGGACCATTTCCCCAGTGTTTTCAAGACTTGTTGACCTCCTGCCCCTGTCTTGTCAGAAGCGACTTCACTGCAAAAGATACAGCCAGGTAGCAGTTATGTTGCCCAGATTATACCCTCCCTTACCTCTCCAGATTATTACCAGACCTTCTAGGTTTCCTTCCATCCCTTTCCTTTCTCCCCAGCAACCCTGATTGTTTGCCTGAACCTGGACCGTCCCCCAGCAACCCCCCGGCTTCTACCCATGGGGGAGTGCTGGCTTGGTGGACAGAAGGGTCTCAGCCCGGAGAGGTGCCCAACATGCTGGCCTTTCCTTTCTCCTGCCTCCCTGCTCACCGTGTGCTTTGCTTCTCCCTTTCTCTCCCGCTGCCCCTTGCTGATCTCCCTTCCAGCAAGGATCAAAGCAGTGTCTCATTCCCTTTGGTCTGTGTGTTCTCCAGGATCTCTCGGTGGATACCCCTGCGTTTCCAGAAAAGATGAGTAATGGGATGTTGAAGAATAGCAGAGACAAGGAGGCCATGGCCGTGCCTGAAGAAGGTTCAGCCCACCAGGGGAGCAGCCCCACCTTCATCCTGCAGGAGACCTCACTGTGATCTGGGCTCGGGTCCCAGTCCCGGAGGCAGCCTGTAGTATAGTGATGAGTTATGTGATGCATAATGCAGAGACAATCAAGGACTAGATTACTTAGCCCACCAAAGGACCTTGTTCTTAGATGTTTGGGCTGCAGTAGAAGCCATCATAGCATGGGAAGTGTGAGGGCAGGACAGGGTTTTTACTTGTCCCTTGACGGTCTATTCTCTAGAAGACCAGGCTTGCAGTGGACAGGATTTTGCTAGCGAAGGGTATAGAAGCAAATCCTCTGGGGAGTGGGTAATGGCTTCTGATTAATCATCATCAGGATCCTTTGAAGTGAATAGAAACTGCAGTGCTGGTTATCACTGTTCTGGGGCCTGATTTGACAAGGTTGGCCATGTTTACCATTAAATACAAAGCTGCCTTGGCCAGCTGTCGCTTCTCTTGCAGTCCTATTTTGAGCATAGTTTCTGTCAGCCACAGAGAGCCCGTGACTACTTTCAGGTTGTCCGTGACACCGAGGCAGCTCTCATTCTTACCTGTCTACCTCCATTCTTGAGGCAGAGGGTTAGTTGTCCCCAAGAGTCCTCTCAGAACAGACCGGTACGGGGTGCCTCGGTGGCTCAGTCAGTTGAGCGTCTTGACTTTGGCTCAGGTCATGATCTCGCGGTTCATGAATTTGAGCCCCACATGGGCTCGCTGCTGTCAACGTGGATTGTGCTTTGGATCCTCTGTCCCTCCCCTGCTCATGCTTTCAATTTCTCTCTCAAAAAAAACAAACAAAAAACATTTAAGAAAAGATTAAAAAAAAAACAAAAAAGATCAGTACATTCATCTCCTTTGCATAAATTTGGGAAGCTTTCTACCTTGCTGCCCGCACCCTCCACCTATGTAATGGGCACTTGGGGACGGGACAGATGTAGATCCAAAAAACCAGGGCATGACCAGGTCCACTGTGGAGTGTGCCACCCACCTGGCACACCACCCTAGTGTCATTTTGTTGTTTGTGCTCGTTTCCTTTTGGAGTTTCTTTCCCACATATCTTTGTTCCTAGGAAATAAAAGCTTAATGGGCCTAGAATCGGGGTTCCTGTACTATTTGTTCACAGCTGCTCTGGTTCACCCCAGGCCCGTCCATGGCAGTGATAAAGCCCCTTCTACCCCTGCACAGACTGGCTGTCATGTCTTCAGGGAGCAGCATTGTGCTTATCTGGGTGGAAGATGCACACTCCCTCTGCTGCTGTTCGTTCCCTGCAGCTCAGTCTGTCTCCTGTCCCACCCATCTTGTCCTTGACTGGTACAATCACTGCTGCTCAAATTTTCACTTTGGGGGCTGTTGGGAGAATGCTGCTACTTGCTGGGTGGTGTTAAGCCTGCTTGAGGTTGTCTCTCCTCTCTGCCCCTCACCTGCTTGTGCTCTTTATCTCAAAATAAATAAACTTAAAAAATAATAATAAAAATAGAACATTGGAGCTGGACTCTTGTGAAGAGCACAGCTCAAGCCCATGCACCCTAGGCCCTCGGTTGGCCTGGCCTTGTCCAACTGCACAGAAGTAACTCTGCATAAGCTCTCCAGGCCCCTCAGGCAGATCTGTGGACAGTTTCAAGAAATGCCAAGTTGACTGCCCTGAGGTCTGCCTTCTTGATAGCCCCTCTACCTGGGGGCAAAGGGGGTGCTGCTCCTGGCTGACTACCCCCACGCACCAAGCTATCAGAGTTCTAGATCTAACCAGGCTCTGCTTTGTTCATTTTCAACATGTTTATCCATCACCTACATGCAAGGGCGTTAAAGTTGGCCGCCATTTTGCATCCAAGAAAATGACTGTGCCACCTGAGGACCCTGCACCAGGTGCCACCATTATTTCAAAGTTGCCTCAGTCCAAAACCCTTGCATGTTAGCAGAGAAAAGAGGAAAAACCACAGGATTCAAAGGTTTCAAGGATTATGACATTTAAGGGGAGAGGGTAAAAACATTTGGTACTCCGTATAAATTCAAAGTCCGTAACAGAAGAAAGATGCTCTGCTTTTAACAAAGTAAACTTATTTGCACATTTTTAAAGTACCACTTAGGGGGCCTCTAGCTGGCTCAGAAGACCACGCAACTCTCGGTCTTAGAGTTGTGAGTTCTACCCCCACATTGAGAGTAGAGATGACTTATAAATTGAATCTTTAAAAATACCACTGGTGATGGTGGAGTCGAGTATACAGATCTAGGTTCAAATGCTGGTTCATCCACTTAACCTCCTTAAGCTTTAGTTTTTTCATCTATTAAATGTGAATTTCACAGAGCTGTTTAACGATTTAGTTACAGGGGCGCCTGGCTGGCTCAGTTGATGGAGTGTGCAGTTCTTGATCTTGGGGCTGTGGGTTTGAGACCCACGTTGGGTGTAGATTACTTAAATAAACAAAAAAATATGAAGTTACATTGCATGTAAAGAATTTATTCATTCCTTTGATGTCAGTGTGATCGTGTTTATTGTAGTTTTCAAGGCACTTTTCATGTACTACCCCATATTATGCCTTGGGAGAGAAGTGCGTTGTGTAACATCTGCGTTTTTAATATGTAAGGTAACATAACATGGCTAGTGAAAGGTTGAGGGGCAGAACTAGAACCCAGGTTGTAGGACTAGAATCAAAGCTGTATCTCTGTTGCCATGGAAGAATGTCAGTTTGGATGGGGTGTCCACAGGTGACAGGGAATCTTGAGATAGTCCAGAAAACTATAACACACTAAATGGGGGGTGCTACTATGCCATCATTCCAGAACCTTTGTAGGTCAGTGGCTTTCAAACCTTTGACAGACCCACAGAAGGACTATGTTCACGTTATGATCCAGTCCACTCATATATTGCATTATGTTACTAAGACCTTTCGTGAAAAAATGCCTCTGGGTACAGTTATCTGAGCTCTTCCTCTTCCCTTCTCTTCCTGCATAATTCAGTCCTCAAGCCATTAGGTGGAGCAGTGCAAAGTAGCATCGGTGCTGGAGGATGTCTGGTGTGCATGTCAGAGCTCAAGTGAAATGGAGACCGTGGATGGGAGTAGCCCAGCTTAAACATCGTAGTCTAAGCAGGATGAGGAGGGCAACCACATGGAGGCACGGTCTGCCGTGTGGCGTTATAGCCCAAGTTGGGACGAGGAAAGTGTCCATGTGGTTTGGTAGCCTGGTGAGGGGTTGGAGCATGAAAAAGACATACCCCACGCCCCCCCACAAAAGAAGACTTGGTGTGGGCTGTCTGCTGGAGTGGAACGTGAGGAGGGGGTCTGTGCATAGGGGCGGCTTGATGTGTGGCGTCAGTCTGAGCAGCATGAGGAGGGCATCCTCAAGGAGGGTGGCTTGATGTGGGTTGTCAGAGCCAGCCTGTACGTGTGTCTGCATGTGTCCCACATGGGGAAGCAGAACTCAAACAGAATGAAGAGGGTATCTGCCTATGTGAGCAGCCCAGCCTGAGCTGTTAGAACCCGAGTGAAGTGAGGACATCTGTGTAGGAGGAAGACCTGTGGTCAGATGGGAGCCCAAGAAGGGTGAGGTAGCCTGGGGCGTGGTGTCAGCCTAGGCAGGGTGATGAAGACATCCACGGAGGGGCCAGCCAAGTGCAAGGAGAGTTGGATTAGACCCAAACAAAGCAGTGAAACAAAAATCTCTGGGAAATCTCGTATCAGCTCTCGTTAGATTTGCAGTCCAATTTCACATTGCTCAACGAGGCAAAATGTGGGACTTTGAAAAGAATAATAAAACCAACTGGCAAAAATTATCAAGAGAAAAGAGAAGACACAAATAATTCCAGAAACAAAAAGGGTACATAATGACAGATACTGTAGACATTAACATGGTAATCAGATTAGGAACAACTTTAGGCCAACAAATATGAAACTTTAGATGAAAATGGACAAATTATTAGAAAAGTATCACTAACACGGACTCAGGAAGCAATAGGATATGCGAATAGCCCTATTCCCAGTAAAAAGAAACAATATTAAATAAAACATCTAATCGTGAGGAAAATCCCGGGCCCACATGGCTTCGCTGCTGAGTTCTAATCTTTCAAGGAATGACTAATTCTAAATTTACATAAATGATTCCAGAGTATAGATGAAGGGGGAACTTTCCTGAATGCATTTTCTCTTTTCCAGCAATAAACATTTAAAGTTCTTAAAAAGGTTTTTTGATATTTTAATATTTAATTTTGAGAGAGAGAGGAGAGCATAAGTGGGGGAGGAACAGAGAGAGAGGGAGAGAATCTCAAGAAGGCTCCCCACTGTCAGTGCAGACTCCCATGGAGGGCTCGATAAGCAGGGCTGATCGTGAGATCATGACCTGAGCCGAAATCAAGAGTTGGATGCTTAACCGAGGCACCAAGTTGGTGCCACCAAGGCACACCCAGCAACAAACATTTAAAGCATTAAATTTTGAGTATCTTTTATCATAGCATCAATCCAATATCAAAACCAGACAGAGATAGCATAAGCAGAAAGGAAAAGTATAAAGGTCAATGTTATCATGAACATAGCTGCAAAATCATGAAATATTAGTGAACTGAATTCAGCAATGTATATAAAAAAGATAATATATCATCATCATTGCGTTTATCTCGGATATAGGAGGTAGCTTTAACAATAGAAACTCAAATAATATGATCCTCCATGTTAACAGATGAAAGTAAAAATCTCATTATCATCTCAACAGATGCAGAAACAGGGTTCATGAAGTTCAACATTCATTTAGGAGAAAAGCTAGCACTAAGAAGGACTTCCCTAACCTGATTAAGTGTATCTATGAAAACAATCTACAACAAAGCTTTTAAAACTATAACCAAAATTAAAGGAAAAATAGTTTAATTTCTTTAACTATAATCAAAGTTGTTTGTTTTTAAATTTTAATGTTTATTTTTTAGAGAGAGAGTGTGTGTGCGCAAACGGGGGAGGGGCAGAGAGAAAGAGGGGCACAGAATCCAAAGCTAAAAATTAACAACTCAGGAAACAACAGATGTTGGTGAGGATATGGAGAAAGGAGAATCCTCTTGCACTGTTGGTGGGAATGCAAACTGGTGCAGCCACTCTGGAAAACAGTGTAGAGATTCCCTAAAAAATTAAAAATAGAATTACCGTATGACCCAACAATAGCACTGCTAGGAATTTATCCAAAGGGTAGAGGAGTGCTGATTTGTAGGGGCACATGTACTCCAATGTTTATAGCAGTGCTATCAACAATAACCAAATTATGGAAAGAGGCCAAATGTCCATCAACTGATGAATGGATAAAGAAGGTGTGGTTTATATATACAATGGAATACTGCTTGGCAATGAGAAAGAATGAAATCCTGCCATTTGCAACAATGTGGATAGAACTCGAGGGTATAAGTGAAATAAGTCAGTCAGAGAAGGAAAGATATCATATGATTTTACTCATATGTGGAATCTGAGAAACTTAACAGAAGACCATAGGGGAAGGGAAGGAAAAATAAGATACAAACAGAGAGGGAGGCAAACCATAAGAGACTCCTAAATACAGAGAACAAACTGAGGTTTGATGGGGGTGGGGTGTTGAGGAGGTGGAGAAAATGGGTGATGGATATTGAGGAGGGCACTTGTTAGGATGAGCACTGGGTGTTGGATGTAAGTGATGAATCATAGGAATCTACACCTGAAGCCAAGACTACACTGAATGTTGGCTAACATGACAAATAAACAAACAAACAAACAAACAAACAAAAAGCATACAAAAAGTAGGGAAAATCTATTTGCAACAAATATATCTGACTTAAAGAACATATGACATAAAGAGCTACGAATCAATGTAAAAAGGACAAATCAATTAAAACTGAGGAAAAGATTTGAATTGACAGTTTATAAATAAGGAAATCCAAATGGTCTACAAATACGTGAAAAAGAATTCAGTCTTAGTAATCAAGGATATGTGAAAAGGAACTTAATATTATTCATAACCAGGAATATTCCAATTAAAACCCAAATAATATGCAATTACATTCTTAACCAAACTGGCAAAAAATGACTCCGGGTATAGGTTGGCACTATCGACTTGATTTGTGCTAAGTGACTACAGTTTTATCCATCATTGTTTTTGTACCATCAGTGCAAATGTCCACAGAGCGAAAAGAGTAAATTGCATCTTAGTGTTAGCGTAAAAGAAAATAGTTTTAACTTTAATGACTCCCTGATAACATTCCAGAGACTCCTAGGGGTTCATGGACCACACTTTGGGAATTGTTGCCCTAAACCAGGAGATGTACAAGAACTTTCTTAGCAACATAGTGACCTCAAACTAGAGACAACCCCGAAGTCCATAAAAACTAGTGTTATATTCTTACAGGAATGCTGTGCAGCAATGACAAAAAATTAATCACAACCATACACATCAACAAATAAAATGTTGATCAAAAGAAAGCAGGTCATGGAAGAAAACACCGTAATTCCATTTGTTAAAGTTCAAAACAGAAAAAAATTATGCTTTATTGTTTATGGACCCATACAAAGGTGGTAAAACCATTTTTTTTTTTTAAAGCAAAGAAATGATTAACCCTACAGCCGGGAAGAGAGATTACCTCAAGGGAAGAGAGCGGATGATGTGATCAGGAAGGCGCTTGGAGCCACCTGCAATATGCTCGTGCTACACTGAGTGGGAATATTATAAAGGGTCACATGACTTATTTATTTTCATTAAGTATATTTATTTTGAGAGACAGAGACAGTGGAAGTGGGGGAGGGGCAGAGAGCAAGGGAAAGAGAATTCCAAGCAGGTTCCACACTGCCAGTGCAGAGCCTGATGTGGGACCTGAACCCGTGAGCTGCGAGATCATGACCTGAGCCCAAACCAAGAGTTGGGCGCTTAACTGACTGAGCCACCCAGGCACCCTTCCATTATTTTTTTTTAATGTTTTATTTATTTTTAAGAGAGAGAGAGAGAGAGAGAGAGAGAGAGAGTGGGGGAGGGACACAGAGAGAGGGGGACAGAGGATCCGAAGCAGGCTCCATCCTGAGAATAGCGAGCCTGATTTGGAGCTGGCACTCATGAACTGGGAGATCATGACCAGAGCCAAAGTCGGTCGCACAACCAACTGAGCCACCCAGGTGCCCCACAAAGGATCACTTTATTTTTATTTATTTTATTTTTTGAGAGAAAGAGAGGGTGCAAGCGAGCGAAGGGCAGAAAGAGAGAAAGAGAGAGAGAAGGAGGGCTCACCCAAAGCGGGGCTTGAGCTGACCCGACACGGGACTTGAACTCACGAACCATGAAATCATGACCTGAGCCCAAGTCAGATATTAAACCACTGAGCTACCCAGACACCCACAAAGGATCACTTTAAACATCCATTAAAGTATGTCTTGTATGTTCTATGTATATTTTTCAGTAAAAAATTTTAAATATCATATGATGGTCATTGACATAGCTCTCCTTTCTCACATATTAAGAAGAAAAGCAAGGTGCAGAATAATATAGGTCACTGTAGTAAAATGATGTGGAAAAGAATACATTCATACTTGTTTGTATATGCACAAACTTCCTCTGGAAGGGGCACAAAAGAAGCTTACACCAATGAAGAGGGGAGTCTCCCTGTCTGTTGAGACGGGATGAGATGACAAGGAGACAGGTTGGTGGTGGGCAGCTTGTGTCTCATCTTTCTACACTTTTTATACATTTTCATTTTGAACAATTCATGTATTCCCAATACTAAAATATTTTTTAAATCCCTATACATCTGGAAGTTTAAATAACACTTCTAAATAAACCTGTATTAAAAATAAAATCATACTGGCAATTATAAACCATTTTAGAATCATATTGCAACTAAAGCATTACAGAGCAATTAGGCAAGCAATCTTTTAAGTGTTGAACGATCTGGGGCACCTGAGTGGCTCAGTTGGTTAAGTGTTGAACAAGCTGATGGGGGAAAAAAACACCCCACCTCATTTTATTTACTTTGCTTGATTACTATTGAATTTGAGCACCTTTTCTTTTCTTCTCTCCCTCCTCCTTCTCCGCCCTCCCTTCCCCCTCCCCCTCCTCCTCTTCTCCTCCTTCTTTTTTTTTCCTTCTCTACCTCCTTCTTTTTTGGTTTGGATTTTTCTGTGAGTTTCCTGGTCATTTCCTTTGTTGATTTAAATAATTGTCAGAATTCTGTATGTATTCTGGGTACTAATTCCATGCAACAATCCCTCCCCCCACTTTTCCTTTTCTTATAACTTTTGTTATAGTATTTCTTTTAACGGAAGTTTTAAATTTTGAGAACAAATCTCTCTGCTTTTTTTTTTTTTTTTTTTAAATAGGCTCCACACCCAACAGGCGGCTCAAACTCACAGCCCTGACATCAAGAGTCACATGCTGTACTGACTGAGCTAGCCAGGCACACCTACAAATCTCTCAGTTTTTTACGGCTTTTGGATTTTGTATCTTGTTTAGGCAGACATTTTCCACCCTAATATTATTTAAACTATAGTTTTAAAACCTTTAAAGTATTTTAACTTTTGGCCCTCTAAATATTTATTTGTACCAGCTGTGTTTGATGTGATGGGGGAGGAGGGTCAATCTAATGTTATTTTTCCTCAGTAGATAGCCAATTATCTCACATGATTTATTGAAAATGCCACCCTTTCTTCATTGATTTTACATGTTGCCTCTATGTAAGCTTCATTTGTGCAGATATATGGATCTGTTTGCACTTTATTCTATTCCACTGATTTATAATTATCCCTTTATTGTATGTTATTAAATCTGCTCATATAGCTTTATATAGTTTTACGTTTATATTTTCATCTATATAGAGCGAATTCCCACTTAATAATCTTGTTCAGATTTTGAGGGCTGTTATCGAACATTTTCTCTTCCAGAAAAGAATCAGAATTCTTGAATTCCAATTTTAAAATTCTCTTAAAATTTGGTTGGGATTGCATTACATTTATAGATTGATTGTCCTGGATGGCAACAGCATAGAAACAGCTTTTCTTGGGTGATGTAAGTACTGGATGTGAGTGACTTTCCATGCAATCTCCTTCGTGGATATTTATCATTTGACTCTGACAGGCAATCCCAAGAAGCCATGCTCTGTATGAATTTTCTGCAAGGGAGCCTCAAAATCCAAAGCACAGATGGTGCTTAGAGTGGGCTCCTCTCTGTCTTTGGATAGTTGTTTTTTTTTTTTTTTTAATTTTTAACGTTTATTTATTTTTGAGACAGAGAGAGACAGAGCATGAACAGGGGAGGGGCAGAGAGAGAGGGAGACACAGAATCGGAATCAGGCTCCAGGCTCTGAGCCATCAGCCCAGAGCCCAACGCGGGGCCCGAACTCACGGACCGAGTCCGCAAGATGGTGACCTGAGCTGAAGTCGGATGCTTAACTGACTGCGCCACCCAGGCGCCCCTGTCTTTGGATAGTTTTTATGTGGATATATGGTTCCATTTCTCTTGGTTATATACCTAGAAGTAGAAATGCTGGATCGTACGGTAACTCTATGTTTAGACTTTTAAGGGATTACCAAACTGTTTTTCAAACTGGCTGCAAATTGAACATTCCCACCAGCAATGTATGAGAGCTCCTATTTCTCCACATCCTAACCAAGTTTTATTGCCCATCTTTTTTATCCTAGTGGGTGTAAGAAAGTTTTCATTGGGGGTTTTTTGGGGTTCTTTTTTTTTTTTTTTTGGTATTTAAAAAATGCTTATTTATTTATTTTGAGACAGGGAGACAGAGCATGTGTGCAAGCTGGGGGAAGGGCAGAGAGAGGGAGAGAGAGAATCCCAAGCAGCCTCCACACTGTCAGCGCAGAACACAATTCAGGGCTCTATCTCTTGAACCGAACCACGAGATCATGACCTGAGCTGAAATCAAGAGTCAGATGCTCTCAGGCTCTGGGCTGATGGCTCGGAGCCTGGAGCCTGTTTCCGATTCTGTGTCTCCCTCTCTCTCTGACCCTCCCCCGTTCATGTTCTGTCTCTTTCTGTCCCAAAAATAAATAAAAAACGTTGAAAAAAAATTAAAAAAAAAAAAAAAAAGGGCGCCTGGGTGGCGCAGTCTGTTAAGCGTCCGACTTCAGCCAGGTCACGATCTCACGGTCCGTGAGTTCGAGCCCCGCGTCAGGCTCTGGGCTGATGGCTCGGAGCCTGGAGCCTGTTTCCGATTCTGTGTCTCCCTCTCTCTCTGACCCTCCCCCGTTCATGCTCTGTCTCTCTCTGTCCCAAAATAAATAAAAAACGTTGAAAAAAAATTAAAAAAAAAAAAAAGAGTCAGATGCTCAACCAACTGAACTACCCAGGCACCCCATTTTTTTTTTTTTTTTGGTATTTTGAAGAGCAGCGTTAGATTTACAAATCTAGATTGAAAAGTACAGAAATTTCCCACATATCCGTTCTCCCTGAACACACAATTTCCTCCATTGTTTACATCTTGTATTAGTGTGTAATACAATGTGTAATACATGTAATTGATGAACAATATTGATACGTTATTATTAATTAAGTCCATAGTTTATATTAGGGTTAACTCTTCGTGTTGTACATTCTCTGGGTTTTGACAAATGTATAATGACATGTGTCTACCATTACTGTATAATACAGGATCGTTTTACTGCCCTAAAGATCCCCTGTGTTCCACCTTGTCATCCCTCTCTCCCTCAGAACAACTGGCAACCACTGATCTTACCACTGTCTTCCATAGTTTTATCATTTCTGGAATGTCATACAGTTGGAATCCTATAGTACATTGCCCTTTCAGATTGGCCTCTTTCACTTAACAACACACTTTCTAAAGTTCCACCACGTCAGGGGGCCTGGCTGGTTGTGGGTGGAGTACGTGACTCTTGATCTCGGGGTTGTAGGTTGGAGCCCCATGTTGGGTGTAGAGATTACTTTAAAAAAGGGAGGGGGGAGACACCTGGGGTGGCCCAGTCGGTTAAATGCTGGACTCTTAGTTCCGGCTCAGGTCATGATCTCACAGTTTGTGCATTCAGGCCCTACATAGGGCTCCCTGCTTGGGATTCTCTCTCTCTCTCTCTCTCTCTCTCTCTCCATTTGTACTCTCTCTCTCTCAAAAATATATGTATAAATAAACTTTTTAAAAAATGTTTAAAAATCTTAAAAAAAAAAAGTCCTCTATGTCTTTTTTGCTGCTTGGTAGTTCATTTCTTTGTATCGCCAAGTGATACTACATTGTATGGATGGGCCATAGTTTGCTTATATATTCTCCTACTGAAGGATAGCTTGGTGCTTCCAATTTTGGCAATTATGATTAGAGCTGCTATAAACATCCGTGCACAGGTTTTTGAGTGAACATAAGTTTTCAGCCCATTTGGTTAAATACCAAGGAGCATGATTGCTAGACTGTATGTTTAGTTGTGTAAGAAACTGCCGAACTCTCTTCCAAGGTGGCTGTCCCATTTTGCAACCTGACCAGCCAGGCGTGAGAGTTACTGTTACTCTCTACATCCTCTTCAGCTTTTGTATTGCCAGTTTTTTGGACTTTGGTCACTCTAATAGGTGTGTGGTGTTATCTCGTTTTAATTTGCATTTCTGGGGCACCTGGGTGGCTCAGTCGATTAAGCCTCTGACTTCTGCTCAGGTCATGATCTCACAGTTCGTGAGTTTGAGCCCGGCACTGGGCTCTGTGCTGGCAGCTCAGAGCCTGGAGCCCGCTTCGGATTCTGTGTCTCCCTCTCTCTCTGCCTCTCCCCCACTCATGCTCTATGTCTCTCTCTCTCTCTCTCTCTCTCTCTCAAAAATAAATAAACAAACATTAAAAAAAGAGAGTTCTTTGTATGCTTTGGATAATATTCCTTTATCAGACATATCTTTTGCAAATATGCTTTTCCAGAGCATTTCCATTTTTAGGACTTTATGCCACAGGTTTACTTGCACACAGGTACAAAGATGTATATGGACAAATAATATAAATAACAAATTAGACGATAAAAACAACAAATTAGAAAGAAAACAAAATGTCTCAGATTGGGCTCTTGGTTGCGAGAAGCAGAAGTGACTCTGGCTGATGAGCAGAAAGTCATTTGTTATAAAGAAAACCGTTGAGAGGGCTAGAGAAGAGGCTTCATGACAATCTTCTAGAATTAAAGCCACAAACCACATATATAAATAGCCTGGTGAACAAAAGGCCCAGAACATTCTGCTGCCACCAAAAACTAGATGCTGTATTTGCAATGCCCCCAAGAACTTGACTGCAATTGCACCTGTCGCTCAGACCTGCACCACTAATGTCTCTTTTGCATCAGGAACTCATTTTGTAACCCATGCTGCCCCCAAGGCCATAAGGCTGTGACGCACCCTTGCCAGCATAATAGGTGTCCTGCACAAAGCCCGTTTCCTCCTGGGGTCCACTTCTGATTTGGAGATTGGCCTGGGTGCAACTGGTTGGTGGAGTTTCAGAGACTGCAGAATGTGTACTTCCACAAACATGAAAAGTATTCCAGGGGCGCCTGGGTGGCTCAGTTGGTTGAGCATCCGACTTCGGCTCAGGTCACGATCTCATGGTTCACAAGTTCGAGCCCCACGTCAAGCTCTGTGGTGACAGCACAGAGCCTGGAGTCTGCCTTGGATTCTGTGTCTCCCTCTCTTTCTACCCCTCCCGGTTCATACTCTGTCTCTCTCTCTCGAATAAATAAATAAATAAATAAATAAATAAATAAGAAAAGTATTCCAAAGGAGTTGGCAAGCCAGAAAACATGACAAATGTCCACTAAAGTGTCTGTCAGTTGGAGATACCTAATACATTACGGCACATGCATACATTAGAATACTATGCAGTTCTTGAACAAAGTAAGGTAGTGTAAAGACTAATTATGTTGGGGAACCTTCAAGATGTAATTAATGTGCATTATGTTCTATCATTTGTACTTTAAAAGCTGTACAGGGGCGCCTGGGTGGCGCAGTCAGTTAAGCGTCCGACGTCAGCCAGGTCACGATCTCGCGGTCCGGGAGTTCGAGCCCCGCGTCAGGCTCTGGGCCGATGGCTCGGAGCCTGGAGCCTGTTTCCGATTCTGTGTCTCCCTCTCTCTCTGCCCCTCCCCCGTTCATGCTCTGTCTCTCTCTGTCCCAAAAATAAATAAAAAAACGTTGAAAAAAAATTTTTTTAAAAATAAATAAATAAATAAAAGAGCTGTACATATTTATATATTCGTCCATGTATACAAAAGTCTGGAAAGGTACACAAGAAACTGGTAACAATGGTTGCTTCTAGAGAAGGGAAAAAGGAGAGGAGGATGGATGGGGACCTTATTGGTCTGAGTTCTACATATGCCACATGCATCTATAATCTATTCGAAAACTTTTTTTTAATGTTTATTTTTGAAAGAGAGAGAGAGTGAGACAGCGTGTGTGCACATGAGTGGGGGAGGGGAAGAGAGAGAGGAGGACAGAGAATCTCAAGCAGGCCTTGCTGTCAGCACAGAGCCCGATGTGGGGCTTGAACCCACAAACCATGAGATCATGACCTGACAGAAGTCAAGAGTTGGACACTTAACCGACTGAGCCACACAGGCACACCTCAAAATTCTAAAAAGTAAAAATGTTTGCCACGTATACAAACCGTGGCCATCAAACATTTGATAAACTGTATTAATTTTAGAATGTTTGGAAGTAGAACCAACCAATAGTGGGTATTATTAAAAGTGGGGTGCCTGGGTGGCTCAGTTGGTTAAGCGTCCAGCTTGTTGATTTCAGCTCAGATCATGATCTCACAGTTTGTGAGATCGTAGGGCTCTGTGCTGACGGGGCGGAGCCTACTTGGGATTCTCTCTCTCTCCCTCGCTCTCTGCCCCTCCCCCACTTGCTTTCGCCAGGCATGCGCCCCGTGTGCCTGTCTCAAAACAAACAAACAAACAAACTTAAAAAAAAAAGAAAGTAGTAGCACAAACGCCACTGATGCTGAGCCTCAACTTCTTCTGGGCTAAACGTTACTTATCTTTTTTTTTTTTTTTTAATTTTTTTTTCAACGTTTTTAATTTATTTTTGGGACAGAGAGAGACAGAGCATGAACGGGGGAGGGTCAGAGAGAGAGGGAGACACAGAATCGGAAACAGGCTCCAGGCTCCGAGCCATCAGCCCAGAGCCCGACGCGGGGCTCGAACTCACGGACCGCGAGATCGTGACCTGGCTGAAGTCGACGCTTAACCGACTGCGCCACCCAGGTGCCCCTAAACGTTACTTATCTTATACCCACAGTTGGGAAACAGCGTCCATCTTTCCCATAAAATTGGCCTGCCTGGCTAGCACTCCCCGTGCAGCCAGTTCAGATCTCTGAAGCTGTCAGTGACATTGAGGACACAGAGAACTGTTCATAGTTATTCCATCCTAAGAAGCAAGAAGCAGTCCCCTGCCCACCTCCAAAGTCCGTGGGAGGGTTTCGGTGATTCTTTTGTGAGAAGTTGAGAAAGATCCATGCGATACTACTAGGCCAGGAGATGGTATAACAAGATAGTTTTGCTGATCTGGACAGGAGATTGGGCCTGTGAACCACAGCCATTTTAACACCGAGCGAGACTCACAATACCTTCGGGTGAATCGTTTGGGAGGCTTCCAGCAGCATAAACAGAGTGCCCAACTAAAAGAGGCGTAAACAGCGAGGACATTCATTTTTTCACAAAACAAGAAGTCTGGCAAAGAGAATTCCAGAGCTGCCTCATTCAGAAGTTCAACAATGGCAGAGTTCTGGCTCGGTCTCTCTGATTTCCTCATGACTTTTTCTTCATGGTGACAAAGTGACTGTTGCTGGTCCCAGCACCATATCCTCACATGAGCTTACTGAAGGCACGAAGCATGAAGAACTTTCCACATTGCTTGCTCTCGTGCTTTCTCTCCCTTGCTCACAGGCTGGCTCTCCTGTTTAAAAAAAAAAAAAAAAAAAAAAAAAAATTTTAATGTTTTTATTTATTTTTGAGACAGAGAGAGACAGAACATGAGCAGGGGAGGGGCAGAGAGAGAGAGGGAGACACAGAATCTGAAGCAGGCTCCAGGCTCCGAGCTGTCAGCACAGAGCCCGACGTGGGGCTCGAACTCACAGAGCGTGAGATCATGACCTGAAGCTGAAGTCAAGCGCTTAACTGACCGAGCCACCCAGGCGCCCCCAGCTCTCCTGTTTTTAATCAGGGAGGAAAATCTTTCCCAGAAGCCCCCAGAAGATTTCTTCCCCAGATGCAATCGGTCGGAAGTGTGCTATATGCCCACCTCCAAACCAATCCCTAGCAAGGGGAGAAGGAATTAACATGTTTGTCTTAACCAATCACAGTTCATCCTCGGAAGGAGGTGGTGAATAGGGCTGCAAATTCCTTGTTTGTCTGAAATTCAGTTTTAACTGGGTGTGTTTATATTTTTTGTCTGAGACTCTGGCAATGCTGCTGGGTGACACCTTCCTCATTTCTGAGTCTGTTGCCAGACCATACTTCACAAAATCAGCGTTTCATTAGCAAGAACAAGACAGTAGTGCCTAAGAGTAGCAACCAACCATCTGCCTCCTTGCTTTACAAGATTTCCTTTAACTTCTGTTCAAGAAAGTCCTGGCTCCTTTTGGCTCTCTGCCCCTCCCTGTTTGACAATAGCTGTGTCCCTGAGACATGATGGTGAAGGCCCAAGTAAATGACTTTGACTCTGTTGGGTGTCTGGTCACCAAGACTGCTATTAACTCTGGCAAAGTATTGTCTCTACCAATAACAGCTTCGTTGACCTCAACTACATGGTCTACTTGGTCCAGTATGATTCCACCCATGGAAAGTTCAATGGCACAGTCCAGACTGAGAATGAGAAACTTGTCATTGATGGAAAGCCTATCTCAGTCTCCCTGGAGTAAGATCTCACTAACATCCAACGGAGTGAGGTTGGTGCTGAATTTATTGTGGAACCCACTGGTATCTTCACTACTCTGGAGAAGGCTGGGGCTCATTTGGAGGGTGGAGCCAAAAGGGTCATCATCTCTGCCTCTTCTGCTGATGCCCCCATATTTGTGATGGACTTGAACCAAGAGAAAGAGGTATGACAACTTTCTCAAGATAGTCAGCAACGCCTCTTGCACCACTAACCGCTTGAGCCCCTGGCCAAGGTCGTCCGTAACAACTTTGGCATCGCGGAGGGAATCATGACCACAGTACATGTCGCTACAGCCACCCAGAAAACCATAGATGGCCTCTCTGAGAAGCTATGTCATGATGGCTAAGAAGCCAGCCAGAACATCATCCCTGCTTCTACTGGTATTGCCAAGACTGTGAGCAAGATCATCCCTGAGCTGAACGGGAAATTCACTGACATGACTTTCCGTATCCCCACCCACAATGTGTTGGTCATGGACTTGACCTACCATTTGAAGAAAGCTGCCAAATAGGACAACATCAAAAAGATGGTGAAGCAGGCATCAGAGGGCCCTCTCAAGTGCATCTTGGGCTACACTAAGGACCAGTTTCCTGCAGCTTTAAAGGTGACACCCACTCTTCCACCTTTATTTAATGTGGTTTTCAAAAATTTTTAATGTGTATTTATTTTTGAGAGAGAGAGACAGAGCATGAGTGGAGGAGGGGCAGAAAGAGAGGGAGACACAGAATCCGAAGCAGGCTCCAGGCTCTGAGCTGTCAGCACAGAGCCCAACGCCGGGCTCAAATTCACAGACGGTGAGATCAAGACCTGAGCCAAAGTGGGATGCTTAACTGACTGAGCCACCCAGGCGTCCTTCCCACTCTTCCACTTTTGGCGCTGGGGCTGACATTGCCTTCAATGACCATTTTGTCAAGCTTATTTCCTTTGATGAAAATGAATCTGTCTCTAGCAATAGGGCGATGGACACAGTGGACTCCAAGGAATAAGAACCCTGGGAACACCAGCTCCAGGGAGAGGCATGTGAGCAAGACAGAAGGCCTCAGCTGCTGGGGTGTCCTTGCCCTACAGGGGTCCCTCGACATACTGAAAAATCGCTTGTCCTCAACACAGTTTCCATTCCAAACCCCCTGAAGAAGGGGAGGCATTTAGGGAGCCCTACCTGTCACGTACCATCAATAAGGACACTAAGAAAGAAAGCCCTGGTTTACATGGTCCGGAGTTTCCACAGAAACACAAAGGCACCCAATTCCGTCTGTATGTCTATCTCTCTTTCTGTGTATTGGTGGTGTGCTGGAGTGAGATACAAGATCACAGTTTTATAGTATTACAGAGTAAAAGCTCAATTTTCAGGGTCAGCTGGCAAGGATGAACAGTGACAGAGGAAGATGCGAGTAGAGCATGTTACAACCTGCAATTGACATCTGGGGGATCCAAAGGTTTAAAAGCCACCACCCAGTGTGCTTCAGTTTTTCTGTGGGGCATCTAAAGAAGGGGGAAACAACAGCCCAGCTGCTTCCTGAGACTCTGGCGTTTTTGTGGAACTTGATGTGATCTTGATGTGGAAGATTTGAGTATTACTGCCTCTTTCTTTTTTTTTTCTTTTTTTTTCTTTTTCAATATATGAAATTTATTGTCAAATTGGTTTCCATATTTCACCCAGTGCTCATCCCAAATATTACTGCCTTTTTCAAAGACTGCTTGAGACCGAAGATCACAGTGCCATAGAAATGAGAGAGAACAGGAATGTTTCCTTTGGGAGTCAGTGCTATTTCAACACAAGTTTTACGCGTTTATGTGAGGGGATGATTATGACGTAAGTAATGAAAAGGCATTTCTGGGTCTTGATTTTAAGTGTGATTCCTGGGACTCTACTGATAGATACACGCAGACCTACAACTCCTTTGCTGAGTCACCAGCTTACCACTGCTAGGGGGCTGCCCCAGCTCCCACAGGCCCGTATAAAACTGTTGGTTTGCCAGACTCTCATGAACTCTGGCCCATAGCCTAGGCAGCTGTTGGAAATTCTGGCTGACAGACCGGAAACCGCGAGGCAACTCTTTTTAGGGTGTCCCCTCTGGGAATCAAAAATCAAACGGCTTGCATGGACATCCTTACTGGGATCCTATCTGCTAAACATCTATATTTTCTCAGTTGGCTAGTGATAAACTTTAGATATATTCATGAGAAAATAGTATCCATTTCCTCAACTATATTTATGTTGTAGACTTGATTAAAGAACAGCTGTGTCAGTTAATGTGACAGATTGTGCATTTATCCGTTTCCCTTCCAAATCCCCCTGTAATAACAGTAAAGAAATAAAAAGACCATAAACCTATAGGGCTAAAGAGGGGGGAGGAGATGATAAGAGTTAAGAAATGTCAACACAGGGGCTCCTGGGTGGCTCAGTCGGTTTAGCCTCTGACTCTTGATCTCAGCTCAGGTCATGATCTCACAGTTTCAGAGTTCAAGCTCCACAGCAGGCTCTCCACTGATGGCCTGGAGCCTGCCTGGGATTCTGTTTCTCCTCTCTGCCCCTCCCCTGCTTGTGCGTGCACTCTCTCTCTCTCTCTCTCTCTCTCTCTCTCTCTCTCTCTCTCTCTCTCTCTCTTTCTCAAAATAAATAAATAAACTTTAAAAAATTATATATAAAAAAAAAAAAAGAAAGAAACGTCAACACAATTCTGGAAAACGAAAGCCGGGGGAGGAGTAATATAACTGATTTAGTAGAACGGAGAAGCTTAAGCCTAAGGGCGCTCGTGGGAGGGAGGGCTGCTGCAGGTGGAGGTAGGGAGTGGAGGGCACACCAATAAAGAGAAAGCTAATTGGGCAGCAGGAACCGAAGGTACGGTGTCTGTCTGCAACCACTGATTGGTTCTTGTCCCTACCCTTTTGCCTTTCCCGGATGTTACCTAAATGGAATCGTACCTACCATGTGTAAGGTTTTTTCAATTTTTTTTTTAACACTTATTTATTTTTGAGAGATGGAGCGAGACAGAGCACGAGGGGCGGGGGGAGGGGCAGAGAGGGGGGCGGGGGTCACAGAATCCGAAGCAGGCTCCAGGTTCTGAGCTGTCAGCGTAGAGCCCTAGAGGCCGACGTGTGGTTCGAACCCACGGACTGCGAGATCATGACCTGAGCCAAAGCTGGATGCTTAACGACTGAGCCACCAGGCGCCCCCTGTAAGTTTCTGAATCTGGCTTCTTTCACTGAGCATAATGCATTTGAGAGTTATTTGTGTTGTGGTAACAGTGCCATTTTCCTAATGACTAACTAGCGACCCATTTTATAGATGTGCTACAATTTTTTGGACTGTTTCCAGGTTTTGGTGATGACAAACAATGCTACTGTCAACATTTGTGAAGTGGTTTTCAGTTATTCTGTAAATACAGGCTTTTATTTCACTTGGGCAAATAACATGGGGTGAGATTTCTGGGTTCTGTGGTATGTGTGTGTTTAAGTTTGTAAGAAACCTTCGAACTGTTCTCCAGAGTGGCTGAACTATTCTACACCCTCCTGAGCAATATGTGACAGTTTTGGTTCCTCCACATTCTTAACAGCCCTCTGTATTGTCATATGTGTTTTGTTTTATTTCTTTATTTTTTTAACTTTAGCCACTCTAACAGGTAGATGGTGATATCTTAGTGTGTGTGTGTGTGTGTGTGTGTGTGTGTGTGTGTGTTTAAGCATAAAATTCAATAGTTTTTAGTATATTCACAAAGTTGTGCAACCACCACCACTATCTTATTCTAGAACATTTCCATCAGTCCCTGCTTGGACTGAATTGACCCACAAGTTCATGTTGAAGTCCTCTTCCTCAAGTTGAAGGTATTTAGAGATTGGGATCTTTGGGAAGTAATTAGAGACAGATGAGGTTATGAGGGTGGGGTCCCCCTGATGGGATTCGTGCACTTATAAGAAGAGGTGGAGGGGCGCCTGGGTGGCTCAGTTGGTTGCGCGTCTGACTGCATCTCAGGTCGAAATCTCGCGGTCTGTGAGTTCGAGCCCCACGTCAGGCTCCGTGCCCATCGCTGGGAGCCTGTTTCGGATTCTGTGCCTGCCGCTCTCTGACCCTCTCCCGTCCGTTGTCTGTGCCAAAAAAGTAAATAAAGGTTAAAAACAAAATTAAAAAAAAAAAAAAAAGAAGAGGTGGAGAGGATTCTCTCTCCATATGCACACACCAGGAGTCGCAGAATAAAACCTACTTTGCCAGCACCTTGATCTTAGACTTCCCAGTCTCTAGATGCATGAAAAAGAAATTTCTGTTGTTTAGGCCACCCAGTCTACAGTATTTTGCTATGACAGCTGCAGTTGATTAAGATAACCCACAGCAGAAGCCCTGTCACTACTAATCCCCTCTACACCCATCCTCTGACAATAACTAATCGACTTTTTGTCTCTATGGATTTGCCTCTGCTGGACAATCATATAAATGGGATCATATCATGCAGTACGTGGCCTTTCGTGTCTGGCTTCATTCACCTAGCGTAATGCTTTCAGGGCTTATGCATGTTGTAGTGTGCATCATAGTTCATTCCTTGTCACGGCCGCGTGGTATCCCCTTGGGTGGAAATACATTTTGTTCATCCATTCATCATTCACGTATTTAGGTTATTTCTACATACTGGCTAGTATGAATAATGCTGCTATGAATATTCAAGTGCAAGTAAGTCTTTGTGTGAACGTGTTTTCAGTTCTCTTGGGTGTATACCTAAGAGTAGATTTGCAGGATCGTGTGGTGATTTATGTTTAAGTTTTTGAGGAACGGCCAACCTGTTTTCCACACCAACTGGGCCATTTTACGTTCCCATCAGTGGTGTATTGGAGTTCCAGTGTTTCCACATCCTCATCAACACTTGTTGTTGTATTTTTTTATTATAGCCACTTTCTTGGTTATGAAGTGGTATACTATTATGATTTTTTTAGTATTTATTATTTTTTGTGTGGGAGAGCATGAGTGGGGGAGGTACAGAGAGAGAGGGACAGAGGATCCAAAGCGGGCTCTGTGCTGACAGGCCGACAGCAGAACCTCGAACTCATGAACCTCAAGATCAAGACCTGAGCCGAAGTCGGACGCTCAACTGACTGAGCCCCTACCTTTAAGATGTCCAGATGCCCCCACCATTATGATTTGGATTTGCAGTTTCTTAGCGACTAATGACTTTGAGCATTTTTTCATGTACTTATTTGCCATCCATGTAGCTTCTTTGGTGAATTGTCAGTTCAAATCTTTGCCCTTTTTATTTATTTATTATTTTTTTTTTTTAATTTTTTTTTCAACTTTTTTTTTTTTTTTTTTGGGACAGAGAGAGACAGAGCATGAACGGGGGAGGGTCAGAGATAGAGGGAGACACAGAATCGGAAACAGGCTCCAGGCTCCGAGCCATCAGCCCAGAGCCTGACGCGGGGCTCGAACTCACGGACCGCGAGATCGTGACCTGGCTGAAGTCGGACGCTTAACCGACTGCGCCACCCAGGCGCCCCTAAATCTTTGTCCTTTTTAAAAAAAAATGTTAATTCCACTATAGTTAACACACGGTGTTATATTAGGTCCAGGTGTCCAATATAGTGATTCAACAATTCTATACATTACTCATGCTCAGCGTAAGTATACTCTTAATTCCCTTTATCTATTTCACCATTTCACCCATCGCCTCACCAACCTCCCCTCTGGTAACCATCAATTTGTTCTCCATACTTAAAAATCTGGTTTTTTTTGTTTGTTTCCTTTTTTCTTTGTTCATTTGTTTTTCTTTCTTAAATTCCGTATGTGAGTGAAATCATATGGTATTTGTCTTTCTCTGACTGACTGATTTCACTTAGCATTACACTCTCTGGCTCCATCCATGTTGTTCCAAATGGCAAGATTGCATTACTTTTTTATGGCTGAGTAACATTTCATTGTATGTATATACCACATCTTAACTCATTCATCTATGGATGGGCACTTGGGCTGCTTCCATAATATAACTATCGTAAATAACGCTGCAATAAACATAGAGGTGCATAGATATTTTTTGAATTAGTGTTTTCATAATTCATTGGGTAAATACCCATTAGTGGAATTACCGGATCATATGGTAATTCTATTTTTAATTTTTTGAGGAATCTCCATACCGTTTTCCACAGGGGCTGCACCAGTTTGCATTCCTACCAACAGTGCACGAGGGTTCCTTTTTCTCCACATCCTCGTCAACACTTGTCTCCTGTGTTTTTGATTTTAGTCATTCTGACTGGTGTGAGGTAATATGTCACTGTGGTTTTGATTTGCATTTCCCTGATGATGAGTGATGGTGAGCATCTTTTCCTGTGTCTGTTGGCTATTTGTATGTCTTCTTTACAGAAATATCTGTTCATGTCTCCTGCCCATTTTTAATTGGATTATTTGTGTGTGTGTGTGTGTGTGTGTGTGTGTGTGTGTGTGTGTGTGTTGAGTTGTATAAGTTCTTTATGTATTTTGGATACTATCCCTTTATTGGATATTTCATTTGCAAATATCTTTTCCCACTCAGCAGGTTGTCTTTTAGTTCTGTTGATTGTTTCTTTTGCTGTGTAGAAGCTTTTTATTTTTATTTTTTTCAGAGAAAGAGAGCAGAGGATGGGGGCAGAGGGAAAGAGAGAGAATCTTAAACAGGTTCCACACTCAGCACCAAGCCCAATGCGAGGGCTCGATCCCATGACCCTGGGGTCATGACCTGGGCCAAAATCAAGAGTTGGATGCTCAGGGGCGCCTGGGTGGCTTGGTCGGTTGAGCGTCCGACTTCGGCTCAGGTCATGATCTCACGGTCCGTGAGTTTGAGCCCTGCGTCGGGCTCTGTGCTGACAGCTCAGAGCCTGGAGCCTGTTTCAAATTCTGTGTCTCCCTCTCTCTCTGCTCCTCCCCTGTTCATGCTCTGTCTCTCTCTGTCTCAAAAATAAATAAACGTCAAAATAAAAAAAATAAAAAATAAAAAATAAAAAAGAGTTGGATGCTCAGTCAACTGAGCCACCCAGGCGCCCCAGAAGTTTTTTATTTTAATGTAGTCCCAATGGGTTTTTTCTTTTTTTGCTTTTGTTTCCCTTGTATCAGGAGACATATCTAGAAAAATATTGCTATAGCCAATGTCAAAGAAATTGTTGTCGGTGCTGTCTTCTAAAATTTTATATTTCCAAATTTTTGCCCATTTAAAAAAATTGATTTCCTTGTAATTGCATTCTGAAAGTTCCTTATATATCTTGGATTCAAGTCCTTTGTCTAATTTGTGATTTTTAAATTTTTTCTTCCTATCTCTGAATTGTCTTTTCATTCTCTCTCTCTCTTTTTTTAATATTTATTTATTTGTTTTTGGGAGAGCACAAGCAGGGGAGGAGCAGAAGCAGAGAGAGGGAGACAGAGGATGTGAAGTGGCCTCTGCACTGACAGGGTGACAGCAGTGAGCCTGATGTGAGGCTTGAACTCACAAACTGTGAGATCATGACCTGAGCTGAACTTGGATGCTCAACCCACTGAGCCACCCAGGCACCCCTGAATTGTCTTTTCATTGTCCTAAGAGTATTCTTCACAGGGGTGCCTGGGTGGCTCAGTCAATTGTGCATCCAACTCTTGATTTCATGATCCCGCACTCAGGATTAGGCTCCACACTAAACATGGAGCCTGTTTAAGATTCTTTCTCCCTCTCCCTCTCCCTCTCTCTCTCTCTCTCTCTCTCTCTCTCTATCCCTCTGCCCCCCACCCTCACTCATGCTCTCTCCCTGTCTCTGTCTCTCGCTCTCAAATACAAAAAGAAGAGGAAAAAAACTTCCAGGAGTTTGGAACCTTATATTAAAAAAAGAGTATTCTTCACAGAGTCAGTTTTAAGTCCTGAAATCCCATCTATCAAGTTTTTCTTCTATAAGGCCTTTGGTGTCATTTCTTAGAACTCTTTGCCTAAGTCCAGGTTACCAAGATTCCCTGTGTTTTCTTCTAAAGTTTTTAAACTTTTAGATTTCATATTTAAATTCATGATCCATTTTGAGTTAAATTTGTATAAAATGTGAAGTTTGGGTGGTGGCTTATTTTGCTTTGTAAATGGCTGTCCAGTTATTCCACCACCATTTGTTCAAAAGACAATCATTTCTCCATTGAATTGCCTCTGCACTTTTGTCAAAAATCAATTGTGTGGGTCTATTTTTGGACTCTGTGTCCTGTTCCATTGACCTGTGTGCCTATCCTGTAACCTAATACCACACTGGTTCTGGTTTTGATATTAAGGTAATTGCATTTGGACTGAAAGCTTGTTTCCCTCAAAATTCATGTTGAAATACTAACCACCAGTGTGGTGGTTTTAGGAGGTAGGGCCTTTGGGAGGTAATTAGGTGATAAGGTGAAGCCTTCTTTAATGGTATTAAGGCCGTTAGATCACAAAGAACTCTCTTGCACCCCTGCTACCATATGAGGACAGAATGAGAAGACAGCAGTCTATAACCCAGAAGAGGGCCTTCACCAGAATTTTAACCATGCTAACACCCCAGTCTTGGACTTACAGACTCAATACCTGTGAGAAGTAAATTTCTGTTGTTTATAAGCCACCCAGTTTATGCTATTTCATTATAGCAGCCCGACCTGAGACAAAAATATTGGTTTCATAAATGGCTTGGGATGTGCTTCCTTCTCTTCTATCTTCTGGAAGAGATTATGTCAAATTTGTATTATTTCTTACTTAAATATTTGCTAGTTAAACCATCTGAGCCTGGAGTTTTCTTTGTTGGAAGGCTTTCCCCAATGAATTCAATTTCTTTGATAAATGTGGGACTATTTAGCTCATCTATTTCTTCTTGAACAGGTTTTGGTAATTTGTATCTTTTAACAAATCAGTCCATTTCATCTAAGTCATCAAATTTATAGGCATAGAGGGTTTTGATTTTTTTTTTTTTTTTTTTTGTAGTATTCTCTGATACACTTGATGTCTGTAGGGTCTGTAGAGTCTGTAGTGATATCTCCCTTTTTATTCCTATATGGATGATTTGTGTATTCTTTTTTCAGTCTGGCTACAGGTTTATCAATTTTATTATTCTTCCCCAAAAACTAGCTTTTAATTTTATTGATTTTCTCTGTTGTGTTTTTGTTTTCAATTGTATCGATTTCTGCTCTTTATTTTCCCTTGCATGCTTTCAGTTGAATTTGTTCTTTTTTTTTTTGTTTATTTATTTTTGAGAGAGACAGAGACAGCACGAGTGGGGGAGGGGCAGAGAGAGAGAAAGAGAGAGAAAGGAGAGAGAGAGAGAATCCCAAGCAAACTCTGCACCGCCAGTGCAGAACCTGATGCAGGGCTCGAACCCACAAAGCCATGAGATCATGGCCTGAACCAAAACCAAGAGTCAGACTTTTAACTGACTGAGCCACCCAGGCACTCTGAATTTGCTTTTATTTTTAATTTTTTAAAAAATTTCTTAAGGTGGAAGCTTAGGTGATTTTAGATCATTTTTTCTAATAAAAGTTTTTCATGCCATAAATTTCCTTCTAAGCACTGCTTTGCATTTCACAAGTTTTGTTTTTTTTTTTAAACTTCTAATGTTTTTATTTATTTTTGAGAGAAAGAGAGAGTGCACAAGTGGGGAAGTGGCAGAGAGAGAGGTGGGATAGAGGATCTGAAGCAGGCTTCACATTGACAGCAAAGAGCCCAATGTGACACTTGAACCCATGAGCCACAAGATCATGACCTCAGCCAAAGTTGGATGCTCAACCAACTGAGCCACCCAGGTACCCCTGCATTTCACAAGTTTTAATATGCTGTATTTTCATTTTAATTTAGCTCAAATATTTTCTCTCTAATTTCACTGAAGAGTTCTCCTTTGACACATGGGTTATTTAGAAGTTATCCAATTATTAGGGAATTGTCCAGATTTTTTTCTGTTATTGTTTTTAATCTAATTCTATTGAGTTCATAAAATGTACTTTGTGTGATTTTAATTTTTAATAATTTGTAAAGATTTATTTTATGGCCTAGAATATGGTCTACCTTATTGGTTGTGAATGTTTCATGTGAACTTGAAAGACTTCCTACTGTTGTTGTGTGGATTGTTCTATTTCACACAATTCCATTAGGGGCACCTGGGTGGCTCAGTTGGTTAAGCACCGGACTTTGGCTCAGGTCATGAACCCACGGTTTGTGGGTTTGAGCCCCGCATCAGGCTCTGCACTGACAGCTCAGAGCCTACAGCCTGCCTCAGATTCTGTCTGTCTGTCTCTCTCTCTCTCTCTGCCCCTCCCCCACTTGCACTCTATCTCTTTCAAAAATAAATAAATAGTAAAAAAAAATTTTTTTTTAAATGTCAGTTCCATCAAGTTGGTTGATAGTGTTGTTCAGAGCTTTTTTGTGCTTACTGATTTTCTGTCTGCTTGTTCCATTAGTTACACAGAGAGAAGTGTGGAAGTCTCCAACTATAAATCTCCTTTGGTTCCATCAGTTTTACATTCATGTGTTTTAAAACTTTGTTATTAGGTGAATACACATTTAGGATTATTATTTCTTCCTTGTTAATCGGCTCTTTTATCATTATAAAATGTATCCCTTTGGGCACGTGGGTGGCTCAGTTGGTTAAGCATCTGACTCTTGATTTCAGCTCAGGTCATGATCCCAGGGTCTTGGGATTATGGGATCAAGCTCCATGCTGAGCATGGAGCCTGCTTAAGATTCTCAGTCTCTCTCCCTCTGCCTCTCTCTTCCACTCATTCAGTCTCTCTCTCTCTCTCTCTCTCTCTCAAAAAAGTCCCTCTTTATGTCTGGTAATTTTATTGTTCTGAAGTCTATTTTGTCTGATACTAACAAAGCCACTCTAGCTTTCTTTTTTTCTATTTCTTTAAACTTTTTTTATTGTGGTAAAACACACAGCCTAAAATTTACCATCTTCACCATTTAAAAATTTTTTTCTTAATGTTTTTACTTATTTTTAAAGGAGAGAGAGACAGAACATGAACGGAGGAAGAGCACAGAGAGAGAGACACACAGAATTTGAAGCAGGCTCCCTCCAGGCTCTGAGCTGCCAACACAGAGCCCAGTGCGGGGCTGGAACTCACGAACTGTGAGATCATGACCTGAGCCGAAGTTGGATGCTTAACCAGCTGAGCCCCCCAGGCGCCCCATACCGTCTTAACCATTTTTAAGTGTGCAGTTTAGTGATACTAAATACATTCATATTGTTGTGCAGCTATCACTACCATCCATCTCCAGAATTCTCTTCCCCTTGTAAAACTGAAACTCTATACCCATTAATCAATAACTCCCGATTCTCCTGCTCCATCCAGCCCCTGGCAACCACCATTCTATTTTCTGTCTCTATGATTTTGACTACTCTAAGTACCTCATGTAAGTGGAATCATACAGTATTTGTCTTTTTGTGTCCAGCTTATTTCATTAAGCTTCATGTCTTCAAGTTTCATCCATGTTGTAGCATATTGCAGAATTTCCTTTTTTAAAACGCTGAATGACGTTCCATTGCATGTATATACCATATTTTGCTTATCAATTCATTTGTCAGTGGACACTCAGGTTACTTCCATGTTTTATCTTTATAAAAATTTTTGTTCAATAAAAACTAAAAAAAAAAAAAAAAAAAAATAGGCCCACCTATTTCTCCCATCCCCTACTCCCTGCCTCTTGCAATCACTAATCTGTTCTCTGTATCTATGAGTTTGATTTTTTTGTTTGTTTATTTAGATTCCACATATTAGGGAAATCATACGATACTTGTCTTTTTAAATCAATTGATTGTGTGGTTTCTCTTGACAGGTCAGAACATATTTTGAATGATGGAAAGGATGCCAAATTCTGATACCCTAAATGTTCAGTGAAGGTATTTCACTTGACTGTGCATTTCCTGTCTGCCTCAGGTTATTCATAACCACCATATTGACACATTTCATATGAATAAGCTCATTGTTATTCTGTGTTGCCAGGAGGATTCCCATTAACTGAATGTTTGGGAAATGTTTTGTAACATCCTGTTCAAAGACTGCCAAGAAGCCATTGCACCACATTTTTTTTTTTTCTGGCACTTTAGATACCCTTTAACCACCTTTTTGATATAAAAAAAAGTTCTCTGCCAATTAGTCTTCTCGGAAATAAGCCAGGATACAGACACACACACAAAATATTTTTGCAATTGTACACATAGGAGTCATTGCCATAGGGTACATTTCAAAACTTCTGGATACTTTAAAAAACAACAACAGTATTCTGTTTTTATCACACATAATGATTTGCCTTTTAGGAAACTCTTTGGACCATGGTTCTTTTGTTTTTTTCTTAAAAGGTATACACTTACTCTCACCTTATCCTTCATCCACTCCGGTTCCCACTGCAACAAGTAACCACTTTTCAGTGTGTGTGTGTGTGTGTGTGTGTGTGTCCTTATGCAAATAAAAATGGAAATCATATATGCTCTAGGAGCTGGTTTGTCTTTTTCCTTTTATCCATTTAAAAATCTGTCTCAGAGATCTTTTCATATTAATTTCACAGCAGCATATGGGATCTGTTTTCCCATAGGGTATATTGTCAAACTTTTGAATTTTTATCAGTATGATAGTTGACAATGATATTTGGTGTGATTTTCATCTTTATTTCCCTTTATTATTAATGAGTTTGCCTATATCTTTGTAACTTTTTGTTGTTGTTGTTGTTGTTAAGTAAGCTCCATGGCCAGTGTGGGGCTTAAACTCATGACCTTGAGATTAAGAGTCACATGCTCTACTGACTGAGCCAGCCAGGTGCCCCTATGTCTTTGTATCATAAAACGTATTTATATCACTTTCCTGAGATCTGTCTGTTCATATTCTTTCTCCGATTTTCTGTTGGGTTGTTGGTCTCTTTATTGATTTGGCAGATAAAGAGAATTCTCTCTAAATATTTAGGATATAATCACTATGTCCATGACCTGAACTGTAAATACTGTTCTGAGACAATAGAAAATATATATATTGGCCTCTGCCCCCAGTTTCTGGCACAGACCTCCTAAAACCCTCGTAATTTTCTAAATGTTAAGAGCACTAGGAATATCTTTTGTTCTAATACCTGTCTTTGACCCCATCTCTGACACAGGGCTCTTAAAACCCTTGTAAATTTCTAAAGGATAAGAGAAAGAAGAGTATCTTTTGTTCTAATGAGGTGATCCTGGGTGGGCATCTAGATGGGGGCTGGTCTCCAGAAAGACCACACTGTGAGGAGAAGCTTGGAATTTTCAGTCCCACCCCCCCGCCCCCCATCCTCCAGAGAGGGGAAAAGGGGGTAGAAATAGATTTAATAATTGATCATGCCTACGTGAGGAAGCCTCCATAAAATCCCGGTGGTATGGGTTCAGGAAACTTCCAGGCTGGCAAACATATCCACACCGGGATGGTGATGTACCCCAAATCCACTGGGACAGACACTCCTGCTCTTGGGACCCTCTCAGACCTTGCCCTGTGTGTCTCCTCATCTGGTTGTTCATCTGTATCCTTTATCATATACTTTAATAAACTTGGAAACAGTGTTTTGCTGTGCTAGCGAGTTAATTAAACCAAGGAGGGATAGATAGCCAGTAGATCAGAAGCACAGGTGATAGATAACCTGAGCTTGAGATTCGTGAGGAGCAGTCTTGTAGGACTGAGCCCTTACCTGTGAGATTTGACTCTATCTTCAGGTAGATAATGCTAGAACTGGGTTAAATTGTAGGACACCTAGCTGGTGTTGGGAGAATTGCTTGTTGTTGTGGGGAAAAACCCTCAAACATTTGTGACCAGAAGTGTCAGAAGTGAAGTATTCTCTGTAAGGGAGACACACAAGAGAAAAACACATAGCAGAAAAGAACTGGGTTTTCCCCTACATTGGAAGGGAAAGACTGAGTTTTTTCCATTACAACTGTTGCCCATTCTGTCACTTGCCTTTTGACTTTTCTTATAGTGATTTTTGCCTTGCTAATTTTCTCATGCTATGGTAGGGTCCCCTCCCTAAGGAGAGAAAAAAAAAACAAAAACAAAAAACAACTTCAAGGTTAACCTGGCTGTGTCCCTACGTGACAACATCCCTCATGACCTTGTAAACTGAGACTACCGAATGACTACATGTTTGTGTGTGTTACTATATAGGGGACACAAAACAATAAAAAATGTATAAAAAAACTATGCCACAGGACGTTGGGGGGTCAGTTCTTTGGATATGAACCCAACTGAATGGTGCTGGCAGGAATAAAGTTGCTTCCTGGAAAGAAAATCTTCAGGGTCATGACTCTGTGAGAGAATCCTGCTACATTACTTGGGGATTACTTGTCCAGGATTCAGAGATGGTACTTTTGCACCTCCTTTGCCACCAGGGATACGAGCATCAGAGTGCTGAGAAAAGGGACCTCACCTGGTGCCAGTGAACCACTTGATCCACAGGAGACTAGCCCTCCCAGTGCACTGGGGCAAGGACCCCCTGTGGACCAATGGAACCCGGGAGGCCCAGGAACCAGCTCAGGGAGTGCCACCCATCAGACTGTCTGTCTCAGAGTTTTCATGGGTAATTGTTAAGATAGCTTTCAAAGTCTTTGGTAACCCAAAACGTTAACGTTTTGCTTGCATGATACATTGAGAGTAAATTCATTGGATATCTAATGAGATAAGAGGCTAAAGCAGTAATTACTAGATGTAGGTCTGTGCTTTTGACTTGTTGCAAAAAAACTAAGAATATTTGGGTGTGTGGGAAAACATGCTTTGTGCTTAATGGATTCATAAGTTTGCCATCTAAAAAAAAAATTCTGATGTAACGTAGAGTTCACAATTGGTTACTACTTAGTTTTCACTGGAGACTAAGTTTTCTAAGAGTTAAAATTCTGCTAAATCTGGGGCGCCTGGGTGGCGCAGTCGGTTAAGCGTCCGACTTCGGCCAGGTCGCGATCTCGCGGTCCGTGAGTTCGAGCCCCGCGTCAGGCTCTGGGCTGATGGCTCGGAGCCTGGAGCCTGTTTCCGATTCTGTGTCTCCCTCTCTCTCTGCCCCTCCCCCGTTCACGCTCTGTCTCTCTCTGTCCCAAAAATAAATAAAAAACGTTGGAAAAAAAAAATTAAAAAAAAAAAATTCTGCTAAATGTATTTAAAACTGATAAAAATAAGAAAAGCAAGTCTGTGTGTAGAAAAGTAAGAGATATAAAAAAATATATAAGAAATGAAAGTATATTTTTGTTGAAGGTAAAAGAAAGTAATTTTGTCCTAAATGAGACTGTTTATTTGGAGAGAAATGGCTTGGGACAAAATCTAAACGTAAAGAAAAGTTGTAGAGGGTTCGTGAAGGAAAATCTTAAAAAAAGTTTTTTTTTAATGTATGGTCGGGACAGACTAAGGTTAAAATAAATCAGATTTAAATTTTTTTTTTAACGTTTTATTTATTTTTGAGACAGGGAGAGACAGAACATGAACAGGGGAGGGTCAGAGAGAGGGAGACACAGAATCTGAAACAGGCTCCAGGCTCTGAGCTGTCAGCACAGAGCCCGACGTGGGGCTCGAACTCACGGACCGCGAGATCATGACCTGAGCCGAAGTTGGCCGCTTAACCGACTGAGCCACCCAGGCGCCCCATAAATAGATGGATTTAAAAAGTACACTGGGTTAAGATTAAAATTCCTCCTCTTTTGATCCAAAGGCCGGGAAAATGATGGCAATACCCTTGGCGCCGGCCTCCAAATCCCCCACATTTGTGTTGTTCCCATTTAGGAGAGGACTGGATGCCTCTGCCATATGAGAGAGGGATGATATATGAAGGGTTTTTACGAAGATACATGGGAGCCATTTAACTAAACTGAGCCCAATTGTATGCCAAAAATGTGTATCCACATGGCTAAAACATATTTATGCGGGCATTGTTGAAAAAGGCAGGGGAATAGACCTTGACTTTGGCCCTTTAACCCCCTCCCTCCAAGGCCAATGATCAATATGTAAGTTACTGTTGGGCCAAAATAAAATGAGTGCATCCTACAACAACCAGGAAAGTCTTGCTTGGTCACAGTCCATACCCCCAAGGTCCTGCAGGTGGGAAACTGGAGGGGTAAAAAAAGCAAGAAAGACCAGATCAGCTCTCAGAGGTAGGGTCAAAGTCTGGGTAAGAAGGACTACTCCCAGCACCTCGAGAGACTGACAGGGTTTTTGGCTGCCAATCCCATAGCCAGCCAAATTGCCGGGCCAGGAGATGAGGTTTCTCCTGGCCAGCTATAGGAAATTGAGATAAGGGACAACTTTCTTCCTTTTTCCTGTAGATGAGTAATTCCCCAACCAAGGCCATTACTCCTTTGGAATGCATTATGATTCAATTTCTTTTGCACAAAAGCTTGGCCCCAATACAAATTGGAAGAGGGAACCTGGCCACCAGAGGGAAATATCAATGACAATACTATCCTACAATTGGACTGGTTTTGCAAATGTAAAGGGAAATGGGGAGAATTCCCCTATGTTCGTTGCTTTTGGGCCTTAAGAAAAAAACATTGAGATGTATGTAAGCAGTGTAAGGTGGATCCTAATTTAATGGCAACTCTTTTCTAAAGTCCAGCAATCAGGAGGGGAAACAACTAAGGGCCCCTTACCTGTACCCAAAACAGACCTAGAGAAGGAGGAAGGGAAGTCTGCCACCTTAACCACCTCCTCCTCAGGTCCTCAATCTATATATGTATATATAATAATACAATTCTGCTCCCTGCTACCCGGCTTATCCAGGCCCTCCCTGTAATGTAACAGGCATGTTTCGCTTACAAGAAACTAGAATGCCAGAAGAAAAAAACCTTTACATTACAAGGTTTAAGACAGATAAAAGGAGATCTAGGTAAATTTTCTGATCAGATAAGTATATAAAGGCTTTTCAGAATATTACGTATGTTTTTGAGTTGACCTGGAAAGATATAATGCTTTTGTTAAATCAGACTCTTAATGAGACAGATATTTTAAAAGAAAATTAAGAGGGGCACCTGGGTGGCTCAGTCGGTTGAGCGTCCGGCTTCGGCTCAGGTCATGATCTCGCGGTCTGTGAGTTCGAGCCCCGTGTCGGGCTCTGTGCTGCCGGCACGGAGCCTGGAGCCTACTTCGGATTCTGTGTCTCCCTCTCTCTCTGCCCCTCCCCTGCTCATGCTCTGCCTCTCTCTGTCTCAAAAATAAATTTAAAAACATTAAAAAAAGAAAATTAAGAAAATCTAAGATTTAGCCCTTAAATTATGCTAAATTAGCCACTATTTTACAAACACAAAATGAGAGCCCAATAGCCTTCCTGGAGAGGTTGAGGGAGGCTCTCATTAAATATATGGCTATCTCCCCTAACACCCCTAAGGCTGAGATGATTTTAAAAGATGAATTTAGGGGCGCCTGGGTGGCGCAGTCGGTTAAGCGTCCGACTTCAGCCAGGTCACGATCTCGCAGTCCGTGAGTTCGAGCCCCGCGTCGGGCTCTGGGCTGATGGCTCGGAGCCTGGAGCCTGTTTCCGATTCTGTGTCTCCCTCTCTCTGCACCTCCCCCGTTCATGCTCTGTCTGTCTCTCTCTGTCCCAAAAATAAATAAAAAACGTTGGAAAAAAAAAAAAAATTTTAAAAGATGAATTTGGGAGTTCCGGAAGATGGCGGCGTAGGAGGACGCTGGGCTCACCGCGCGTCCTGCTGATCACTTAGATTCCACCTACACCTGCCTAAAGAACCCAGAAAACCGCCAGAGGATTAGCAGAACAGAGTCTCCGGAGCCAAGCGCAGACGAGAGGCCCACGGAAGAGGGGCCCCTCCTGAAGTGGATCACCTAAGGAGAAGTGAGCTAAGCCCACCCCTCCTGCCCCCATGCACCTTGCCTACCCACCCCAGCTAATACGCCAGATCCCCAGCACCACAAGCCTGGCAGTGTGCAGGTAGCCCAGACGGGCCACGCCACCCCACAGTGAGTCCCGCCCCTAGGAGAGGGGAAGAGACGGCACACACCAGTCTGACTATGGCCCCAGCGGTGGGCTGGGGGCAGACATCAGGTCGGACTGCGGCCCCACCCACCAACTCCAGTTATACACCACAGCACGGGGGAAGTGCCCTGCGGGTCCTCACCACTCCAGGGACTATCCAAAATGACCAAACGGAAGAATTCCCCTCAGAAGAATCTCCAGGAAATAACAACAGCTAATGAACTGATCAAAAAGGATTTAAATAATATAACAGAAAGTGAATTTAGAATAATAGTCATAAAATTAATCGCTGGGCTTGAAAACAGTATAGAGGACAGCAGAGAATCTCTTGCTACAGAGATCAAGGGACTAAGGAACAGTCACGAGGAGCTGAAAAACGCTTTAAACGAAATGCAAAACAGAATGGAAACGACGACGGCTCGGATTGAAGAGGCAGAGGAGAGAATAGGTGAACTAGAAGATAAAGTTATGGAGAAAGAGGAAGCTGAAAGAAAGAGAAATAAAAAAATCCAGGAGTATGAGGGGAAAATTAGAGAACTAAGTGATACACTAAAAAGAAATAATATACGCATAATTGGTATCCCAGAGGAGGAAGAGAGAGGGAAAGGTGCTGAAGGGGTACTTGAAGAAATTATAGCTGAGAACTTCCCTGAACTGGGGAAGGAAAAAGGCATTGAAATCCAAGAGGCACAGAGAACTGCCTTCAGACATAACTTGAATCGATCTTCTGCACGACATATCATAGTGAAACTGGCAAAATACAAGGATAAAGAGACAATTCTGAAAGCAGCAAGGGATAAACGTGCCCTCACATATAAAGGGAGACCTATAAGACTCGTGACTGATCTCTCCTTTGAAACTTGGCAGGCCAGAAAGGCTTGGCACGATATCTTCAGTGTGCTAAACAGAAAAAATATGCAGCCGAGAATCCTTTATAAAAGATGAATTTGTCACTCAATTGCCCTAGATATTCAAAGAAAATGCAAAAACTGGCTGTTGGCCTTGAAGGGACCCTAGAGGAACTCTTACAAGCTGCCAGTTGGGTATATTACAACCAAGATCAAGAGGAGAATAAGAATTTAAAACACACACATACATACACACACATACAGAGAGAGAGAGAGAGAGAGAGAGAGAAAAGGAGGCTTAGTTATGGCCTTACTTACTACATCAGATAGGACTTCCTGATGTCCTGGCACCAAGTACCATTTATATGGCCTTTCAGAGCACTAAAATGAGAATGTCCTCAGAAGGGACAACCAAAATGAAAACCCCATAAGCCCTGTCTGTCCCTTTTGTGCAGACAATCACTGGAGATCTGAATGCCCTCGGGGACTTCTATCTGTGAGGGCTCAGATAACCAATGTCCCTGGAAGGCACTAGCTGGGGCCTGGGGCTCTTCACAGTGGCTCACCTAAACCAACTGTCTGTCAGAAACCCAGAGCCTCGGGTGACTCTAAATATAGAAGGGAAACTGGTTGATTTCCTTCTTAACACCAGAGCTACCTTTTGTGTCCTCCTTTCCACTCCAGGACAACTATCCAAATGCAGCATGACAATTAGAGCCGTCTTCGAAAAACTTCTAACTAAATTTTTCTCTCAGCCCCTGGGATGTATATGGAAAAACGTAATTTTTTTTTCATTCTTTCCTGATAATGCCAGAGAGCCTTACCCCCTTGCTAGAAAGGGACACTATAGCTAAATTAGAGACTATGGTGCTACTAACCCCAGGACAGATAAACAATTATGTGACTTTTTGAAAATTACTGGATATTGTAGGCCACAGATACCAAGGTTCAGGAAAATAGTTTGTGTTAGGATGTCCTTGGAACCACAGTAGAGGGGACGGCCATCTTGCCAGGGCAACCCAACGAAAAGCCCCTACTAGGGTGCCAGAACGAACTGGAGGTCAACCAATCACAGAGCGACAGCACGACCTGATGCGAAAAAGGCCCACCCGGACCTAAACCCGGAACCGCTGCAGCTTAAAAACCCCACCCCACCATACCTGGGGGCGACTTCCCTGACTCCTCTCTCTCTTTCCCTGGGTCACGGAACCTCGCCTGAGACCTTAGTTCCCAAATAAAGCCTTTGACTGCTAAAATTTTTTAGCCTCTGACTCCTATCTTTACCCTGCCTTATGCCTGACCCTAACAGTTTGCCTGCTTTACCAATTATTAAAGGAGACTCAATCCCACCTACTCTCCCCCCAAAAATAAACGGGGGTCTGATCCCTAGACACTGTCTCCAGCCCTTGGAATGGTTACAAACAGAGCAGGGCAATTACTATTCCCAAGTTCACAGAGCTAAAAGATCATTAAAGCACAGCATCAGGACTTTCATTTAGGGAGGGACAAACTTATCAAATGGCCCAAAAGATGTTTACTGAAAAAAAAATTTGTCAAGGACAATTCTGCAAGTAGTATCAGCCTGTGAAGTGTGTCTTAGGAACAATCCTTTCAACCACAAACTTGCTCTCCCAGGCAATCAAGAAACTGGAGGCCATCCAGAAAAGACCGACCGTTAGGTTTCACTCATCTGCCAAGGTCAAAAAAATTCCAACATCTGTTGGTATGGGTTAACACTTTTACTAATTGGGTAAAGGCCTTCCCCATACAAGACGGAAAAGGCACAAAAAGTAATAAAAATTCTGCTTTATGAAGTAATACCCAGGTTTGGCTTACCTAAAAATTTATGAATGAATAATGGTAGATGGCTACCTTGACTCTTTCTCTAGTAGAACTCCTGGCTCTTGGAAAACTTTTACACCTCGAAATAAAGCAAACTGTCTACTTATACTCAGCAAAACTATAAATAACACCTCACAAGCATTAGATGCTTTAAACATTTTTTTTAAACGTTTTTTTATTTTTGAGACAGAGAGAGACAAAGCATGAACGGGGGAGGGTCAGAGAGAGGGAGACACAGAATCTGAAACAGGCTCCAGGCTCTGAGCTGTCAGCACAGAGCCCGACGTGGGGCTCGAACTCACGGACCGCGAGATCATGACCTGAGCCGAAGTCGGCCACCCAACCGACTGAGCCACCCAGGTGCCCCTTTAAACATTTTTTAAAATTAAGTTAGGGCCAAACTTTCAGAAACAGAGGCACCATTAATTATTTACTGCTCCTTTATCACCTGGGTTATGAGAGATCCCCTGACATGTGTTGTCTGCAACGTCAGGGTCTCTCCTAGTTATTTGTCAGGTTTGGAAACTGTAGACATTATCTTACGATGCCACCTTCTTGGTCAGTATAATCTTTACTTTGTGTTTTTCTCTGTGTCTGCTAATGTTCATGCTACCTCATGCCTGCCAGCCTTCCTGTAAAACCATACTGTGGGCCACTGGACTGACCCTAACTGCTGTACCCCTACACTGTCCCTTATCAGCTTGAAGAAGCCAGAACAGTCATCATCCTTGTTCCCTAACAGCAGTTACAGGCCCTGTTCCAGGGGAGAAATAAATAGGGAAAGGGTTAACATTAGGCAGGAAGAGGTAAGGGACCTTCAGGGAGGCAGACTGCAGCTGCAGGTGGGAGGCTGAAGAAACATCTGGGGTTCTCCCCTTATGAAATCCTTTATGGGCACCCTCCCCCCATTATCCAGGGCATAAGGAGGGGATCTAAACGAGATAGACAACCTAACCCTACGACAACAGATACGGGCCCTTGGCTCTACCCTAACCACCTTACACCGCTGGGTCAGGGAGCGATCGCCTGTGAATCCGATGCAATATGGATAAAGGAGTGAAATGTGCAACACCTAAAACCCCTCGGGAGGGGCCCGTTCACTGTCATTTTGTCCACCCCTCCTGCAGTAAATGTAGCCAACGTGGGTCCCTGGATTCACTACAGCAGAGTGAAGCCTGCGTCCCGAAACTGGGAGTGCATTCCTGATCCATCAATGCTGTGCAAGCTGACCGTACGAAAAAAAGCAATCTGCAACTCCAGAGGCTCCAGGAGACTGCAGCCCTGCTTTAGTCACTCCGGAAGTTGACTAATCTACGCACTGCAGAAGCTTGAGGAATCGATGGTCTGATGCAACAAAAGACTGTCCTTATTTTCTATATGTTTCCTTACTGTGATGCACTGTCACGCCTTGTTTCTCACTATTCTCGTGATTCTTGCTTTACTCTTTGCCACAGGATTGGCTGAGGCCGCCCCGGCCGGCTGGAAATGTGGTGAGAGGTTTCTGTTAGCACTCACCTTCCTTTTGTGGATAGGATACGTCATTGGTACCAACGAAACAATGGGGAAACAATGGCTGTAAGAGACTAGAAAAGTAGATCCCCACAAACCTTGTAGTAAAACAAAATACCCCCGTCTTACAACCAGGGTTTGGCTTCTCAAAAGCTCAATTATTGGGAAAAACTGTCTTGCTTAATGGGGAAAAATTTCATCGTTGTCTCTGTTAAAAACTTAACATGCCTAGGCCAAAGACTCTGTAACTCAACTGCCCAAAAAACCCAGTGATGGGGGACCCAAGATCACCTTGAGCCAGATCCCCACCCCTTATCTAACCTCTCTCATCTCCAAGAGGCCTGAGACAGTGTCAACGCGGCCATCAAATGGCGGGTCCCAGGTGGATTATACTAGACACGGGGAAGGACAGCCTACATAGTACTTCTCTCAGTCTGGTCAGGGTCATGTGTGCTGGAAACTATTCATCCATCTTTCTTCCTGCTCCCACTTGCCAGAGGGAAACATTTGGGAGTCCAAGTGTATGGGGACAGGGAGACTCAAAGGAAGCAGCGTGCCTTACAAATTGGCAGTTAAAAAGATGATAAATGGCTCCAGAGCGTATAATCCAGTATTATGGCCCTGCCGCCTGGGCAGAGGATGCGTCCTGGGGCTACTGCACTCCCATTTACATGCCAAACTACATCATCAGACTGCAAGCAGTTGTAGAAATTATAACCAATAAAACTGCCAGAGCTCTTAACTTACTGGCCAAGCAGCAAACGAAAATGCTCAACGCCATCTATCAAAATCGCTTGGCCTTAGATTACCTGCTTGCTTCAGAGGGAGGTGTTTGCGGAGGATTTTACCTGTGCAACTGCTGCCTACAGATAGATGATGAGGGAGGAGTCATAGAGGAGATCACAGATCAAATAAAAAAGGTTGCTCACGTCCAGTCCAGACCTGGAACTGTTGGAACCCTGGGGAGTTATTTGGAGGATGGTTTTCAACTCATGGGGGATTCAAAACCCTCATGGGAATTATCCTCTCATTTTGGGAGGGTGCTTAATCTTCCCCTGCTTAGCTCCCTTGGTTGTACGGTCTGTCTCCAGTCTCAATGAGGCCATGATTTAAAAAGGACGGGGGCACCTGGGTGGCTCAGTCGGTTAAGCGTCCCACTTCGCTCAGCTCATGATCTCGCAGTCCGTGGGTTCGAGCCCGGCATCGGGCTCTGTGCTGACAGCTCAGAGCCTGGAGTTCACTAGTTTCAGATTCTGTGTCTCTCTCTCTCTCTGTCTGCCCCTCCTCTACTCATGCTCTGTCTCTCTCTCTCGCTTTCAAAAATAAATAAACATTAAAAAAAATTTTTTTAATAAAATAAAAAGGACGGCCACTCATGTAATAATGTTATAAAAATATAAATCTCTAAACCAAGATGATGGTCTTAGACCCAAAATACAGGGGTCCGAGCATCAAAGGGGGGAATGTGGTAAGGTCCCCTCCATAAGGAGAGAAAAAAAGAGAGAAAAGAAAAACAAAACAAAACAAAAAACTTCAAGGTAACCTGGTTATGTGCCTATGTGACAACATCCCTCATGACCTTGTAAACTGAGACTACTGAATCAGACTACCTGTTTGTGTGTGTTACCATATATGGGAGACAAAACAATAAAAAATGTATGAAAAACTTTGCCACGGGACATTTGGGGCTCAGTTCTTCGGATACGAACCCAACTGAATGGTGCCGGCAGGAATAAAGTTGCTTCCTGGAAAGAAAAACCTCCGTGTCACAACTTTCTGTGGGAGAATCCTGGTACAATGCTATTTTGACCTTTAAAAACAGAACAGAGAAGGAACAGTTGGTTAGGGAACCTAGAGAAGAAAAGTGTTTCAAGAAGGTCAAAGTTGGGGCACCTGGGTGGCTCAGCTGGTTAAGCGTCCGATTTTGACTTCAGGTTGTGATCTCATGGTTCATGAGTTTGAGCCACCCTCACATCAGGCTCCACACGGATATTGTGGAGCAGGCTTGGGATTCTCTCTCTCTCCCTCTTTCGATGCCCCTCCCCCCTCTCAAAATAAATAAATAAACTTAAGAAAGAAAGAAAGAAAGAAAGAAAGAAAGAAAGAAAGAAAGAAAGAAAGAAAGAAAGAAAGAAAGGAAGGAAGGAAGGAAGGAAGGAAGGAAGGAAGGAAGGAAGGAAGAAAGAAAAAAGAAAGAAAGAAAGAAAGAAAGAAAGAAAGAAAGAAAGAAAGAAAGGAAAAAGAACAGAGTTGAGCAAAAGACTAAGGAAAATGAGGAACTGACCCAAATCGGTGATAACCTCATCTCCAAGATGGAGAAGATCTGATGAGGAGGCCCCTTGCCAGCATCCCTGCCCCCTGTCTATCTGTCTGACTGTGCGTCTGTGGAAGGTTTCGTGTTCTTTCTTTTTGCTTAACCTCAGCTCGTTTTTAAACTAGATTGCTTTAACAAGAAGACTAAAAAGAGTTTCCCTTCAGTTCAAAAAAAAAAAAAAAGGCTGTGGAGCTTGCTTGGGATTCTCTCTCTGGCTAGTTAGCTCAGCATGTAGAGCGTGCGACTCTTGATGTCGAGGTCCTGGGTTCAGGCCCCACATTGGGCATGGAGCCTACTTAAAACAACAACAATAATAATAACAGGACAGAATTGTCAAACGAGTCAAATGATACTTAAAACACTAAGGTGAGGCCATAGAAACGAACATCAGATTTGGCAAAAAAGGAGGCTATCAATGACCTTACCGGTGCAGTTTTATTTGTGTTTATTTTTATTTATTTATTTTAACATTTATTCATTTTTGAGAGATGGAGAGAGACAGAGCATGAGTGGGGCAGGGGCAGAGAGAGAGGGAGACACAGAATCCAAAGCAGGCTCCAGGCTCTGAGCCCGATGTGGGACAGAGCCCGATGTGGGACTCGAACCCACAGACCTCGAGATCATGACCCAAGCCGAAGTTGGATGCTCAACCGACTGAGCCACCCAGGCACCCCATCAGTGCAGTTTTAGAGGTAAGAGGGAGATATACGTTAGAGTGAGTGAATGAGGAAAGACAACTGAGAGTATTTTTTTTAAAGGTTTGCTATGCACTGGAACAGGGAAGTGTGGTCATAGCCAGATGGGGCTATGAGCTCAAAGAAGTTTTTTTAATGGAAGGCGTTATACTGAGAGAGTGTTTGTATGCTGATTTAAATGGGAGAAATGACCCAGGGATGGAAAAATCTAAGGATTCAGAAGGAGGCGGAGGGAATATTTTTAGAAGTGAGGCCCTCCTAAGGGCAAAAGGGGGTGGGACCTTGGTCCACATAGAAGGCACATTGTGTATCAGGAGCGTGGGCACACAGCTGGAAATTGGTAGGTGTGGTTGTTGGTATGATGATGGAGGGGTTCCTGCCTGATGGTTCTTGCTTTCTCCACGAAGCCATGTGGTGAAGGTAAGCTGGGAGGTCTGAGTGGAGAAAAGGAGTGGGAAATAAGTGTGTTAGAATGTGGAAAGTAAACCCACTGGGGAAAGTTGCCACACAGCGTTGAGTTGCCCATCTGAGACTCATGGTGAGAATTTCAAGGGAGGCCACTGACTAAATGGTGTGTTCATCTCCAGCAGTGTTCAGGCAAGGATTGGAGTAGAAAATAGTACAGGGTCAGGGTGTTGCCAAGCAAAAACAGCGGAAGAGGGGCAAGGGATAGAGGTATTTGCAAGGGAGCAATCACAATAATGAACAGAGGATCCGAGATGAGTAAAGAGGAAGTGAGGACGTGAGGGCAGATGGTTAGCATATGAGTCATAGGTTTCGGGAAGGTTCAAGATATACTGGACTGCATGCTCTAGCCTAAGCAAGACGGAGGATAGGCGATAAGGATCAAAATATCAAGTCAGAATTCTTGAATTAGGGAGTTTGGAGGTGGTGCAGTTATTGGTGATGAAATGGTAAAGGGCATGACCGTACACGTAGGTGGCTGAAGCAAAATAATACGATATTGCATTTGCGGAAGTGAGGAGCTGAGATCCCAGGGATGGTTGATGCCGCTGGGCGGAACCCAAACTGTGGCACAATTTAGAATTTATGCATTAGGAAAATCTTATGAGAGTACTCTGGCTTGAAGTGTAAATAAAAATAGGTTTCTGAATAATGGCTTGTATTCTGCCTTATTTAGACACAAATTTAAATGGTGTGAACCATTTAAAACCAATGGTGAGGTAGGACAGTTATACACCATGAGGGATTTGGGGTGGGGAGGATAGGTGGTCTGGGTTTATAAGGATTCATAATGGTTGGTACAGCCTGCTGGAGGAAGAACACTGAAAAATCATGGCCCATCAAGCAAGGTCTTGGCTCAAGTTGTTTTGCTTACAAATTGCATAACTTTCTTGTTCCTTTGCTGGGCAAGCTCTGCACACATGTTTGCCATCTGGTTAAAGAATCAGCCCTTACAATGACGTTATTAAACACAAATGTACACAATGGTGGCCATAGCAACGGCAGGCAGGGCACCGGTGGAGTTAGATGTTCTCAAATTTAGTTTCCTCAACAACTTACCTGAAGAGGGGCACGAAGACGTTAGGAAAGATGCCATTTTCCCGTGCCCATTCACGGGGGCAAAAAAGTCAAGGGGCACCTAGGTGGCTCAGGCGGTTAAGTGTGGGACTTCAACTCAGGTCATGGTCCCGCAGTTCCGAAGTTCGAGCCCCACATCAGGCTCTGTGCTGACAGCTCAGAGCCTGGGGCCTGCTTCGGATTCTGTGTCTCCCTCTCTCGTGCTCGCTTCGGCAGCACATATACTGTGTCTCCCTCTCTCTCCTCTGCCCCTCCCCTGTTCACGTGCTCTCTCTCTCTCAAAAATAAATAAACATTAAAACAAACAAACAAACAAATAAATAAATAAAAGTCGAGCCAGAGAGTGTTCATGTTTGGTGCGAACCTAATTGTCCTCCTGGCAGGCACAGTAATAGACACCCAAGATGCTCTGCTCTCTTTGGCCCTAGCTGATTTCTGTAACCGTGTCAAGACGTCATGGACAACCAACTGAGGCTATGAGGATCCGTGAAACTTGTCGCAGCCCTCAGGTTCCCTATTTAAAACGGGAGTGATGTTCAATGCATTCCTGGTCAGGAGGCAGGGCAGATTCCGAAAGAATCAAACCTTGGCTGTCCTATCAGTCAGGGTCCAGTCAAGAACACAGAAACCAGTTAACAGAGAAATTTTATTATATTATATATATTATATTATATATATTATAAGGGCGGCAAAGGCCGAAGGGAAATGCCAGGAAAACACAGGTGGCCACGGAAGGAAGCTCCTGGACGGGTAGCGGTTAACAAAGGGCTAAGAGTTACAAGTTTACTAGAACCCGGAAGCTTAGAGGAGGAGCCTGGGAGAGGTGGAACTCAGACCGCGGAGGAAGGAGTGCTGGAGCGTTGGTGGTGGTATCTTTAAGGGGCACAATGGAGACTAGTTGTAGGGAGGGTTCAAGCTGGAAACTCGAACCTAGCGCGGCGCCTGAGGCCGCCGGGAACTGGGTAGGGGGGAAGGGTAGCGGGGCCGGGGGTGGGGAGAGCTGTTGCCACCACTACACTCTGGCGTGGGTCGCAAGTCCATTCCCGCTTCCCCCGCCCACTTTGCAGGTTTCCTCTAGCACCCCCTGTTGGCGGACTTTAACAAGGAGCCAGCTGGCAAAGAGAACTGCAGCTGCAAGGAGGCCAGTCCCGGCAGCTACGGGAAACGAGCACAGGTTTCTAGTTTGGGGCTCTTACACATAATGCTGTTACGAGCATTCTTGTGTACTCGTATTTTGGGTGTGTATACCAAGGAGTGTACTTGGTGGATTTAATAGATACAGATAATAACTGTTCTGGTGATTGTGAATTGTGATTTCAATATGCGTATTTCTTTTTCTCCCCCCCCCACCTCGGGTGCGAAAACATGGTTTTATTCAGGACCCGTGGGCAGAAAGAGCTGCTTCAATTTGCATGTTTCTAATTACTATTGAAGTTGGCCGTCTTTGACCATTGGGATATCCTCCCTAATTAGAAAGTATCTTCGTGGGGCGCCTGCCTGGCTGGGTCCGAGGAGCCCACGACTCTTGATGTCTGGGGTCCTGGGTTGCAGCCCCGCAGTGGGGTGTAGAGATTAGTTACATAAATATAACTTTTTTTTTAAAAATTTTTTTTTTTCCAACGTTTTTTATTTATTTTTGGGACAGAGAGAGACAGAGCATGAACGGGGGAGGGGCAGAGAGAGAGGGAGACACAGAATCGGAAACAGGCTCCAGGCTCCGAGCCATCAGCCCAGAGCCCGACGCCGGGCTCGAACTCACGGACCGCGAGATCGTGACCTGGCTGAAGTCGGCCGCTTAACCGACTGCGCCACCCAGGCGCCCCTAAATATAACTTTTAAAAAGGTTCCTCATTGGGAGGCCTGGCTGGCTCAGTTGGTGGAATATGGGACTGTTGATTTTGAGGTTGCAAGTTGAAGCCCCACTTTTGTTTTTTGTTTGTTTTTTTTTTAAGGTGCATCGTGAAGTCTCTAGCCTATTTACAGTTGGATGGTCCGGCTTTTTCTTATTGCTCTGTGGGGATTTTTAATATACTCTTGATGATGAAATTTGAAGTGGGGTTCGTGAGCAAACGGCTAAGATAGAATTCTTGAGATGTCTTTAGGGCAAAAAGGTGATTTTATTAAAGCACGGGGACAGGACCCATGGGCAGAAATAGCTGCCCTGGGGTTGTGAGGAGCGACTGGTTATGTAGTTTTAGGTTTGGGAGTGGGGTAGAGATAAAGTTAGTTTCCAAGGAATTTCTGGACGCTGAAAGCAGGGTCTCACAGGACCCTGAAGATTTAGCTATTGTCAAGATAAGGTTGCTTTTAGTTTTTTAAGGGAGTGTAAACATTAAGGCATTAAGGCAGCCATACACGTCTTGGAAAGTATTACACGCTGCATGCAGGTCTCTGATTTCTATCAGTGGGCTCCAGGCTGTAAGAGAATTTAATTTCAACTACGTTTTTCTTGACTTTGTTTCTCTCATCATTGGTATAAACCCTTTTGATTATATGCATTGCAAATATCCGCTCCCAGTCTGTGAACTTGTCTTTTTCACTCTCTGAACTGGTGTCTTGTGATGAATAGATGTTCTTAAGTTTATGTGGTACAACTTTACATTTTTTCCTTTAGGGTTAGGCTGTTTTTTCTTTAAACAGTATCTCCTTATTCCAGATCCATGAATATAGTCTCCAAAGTCTTCTTTTTCTATTTTTCATCTCTTTTCTTTGTCCGTATGTACTGAATTATGAGTAGTTTCTTCATATGTATTTTCTAATTTACTTGTTCTGTTTTCAGCAGTTTCTAATCATCTGCTGGGTTTCTAATTAAAATATTGTATTTTTAAAAAAATAAAATGAAATATTATATTTTTAATTGCGACAAATTATGATTTTCCCCAATTTTGCCTGTTCATTTTTAGTTTGTTGTTCCTGGATTGTCTTTTCAAAATACTCGTTATTTCTTTAAATTTTTTTTTTAACGTTTATTTATTTTTGAGACAGAGAGAGACACAGCATGAACGGGGGAGGGGCAGAGAGAGAGGGAGACACAGAATCGGAAGCAAGCTCCAGGCTCTGAGCCATCAGCCCAGAGCCCGATGCGGGGCTCGAACTCGCGGACCGCAAGATCGTGACCTGAGCTGAAGTCGGACGCTTAACCGACTGGGCCACCCAGGCACCCCTCGTTATTTCTTTAAACACAGGAAGCATGTCTAATGGGTATGATGTACCTAAACATTATAGTATCTTTAGTCATTGCAAATGTGATTCTACAGTTCAGTGTTTCTGCCATCATTGGCTTATGGGGGCTTATGTTTCTTTCAGATGTTTATAACTGCTATGCGCCCAAGTTTGTTAGAATTTTATTCATGGGAATCCTTTGAAGGCTAGACTTAAAGGATATTCTTCCACAGAGGAATTGTACTTGCTTGTGCCTAGAAACACTGCTAAATTGAGACTCATGAAAATTTTTGGCATTTTTTGCCCCCAAAGTTTGAGGGCTTAGAAATCTCTGGGAAGGGGTGCCTGGGTGGCTCAGTCAGTTGAGCGGGCAACTCTTGATTTTGGCCCAGGTCATGATCTCACCGTTCGTAGGTTCGAGCCCCACCTCGAGCTCTGAGATGACAGTGAAGAGCCTGCTTGGGATTCTCTCCCTCTCTCTGTCTCTCCCTCTGTTCCTCCCCCACTCGCTTGTGCGCACCTTTCTCTCTCAAAAATAAATTAATGAACATGAAAAAAAAAAAGAAATTTCTGGGAAGCTCCTCCCCCCCTCACTCCCACCACCCCAGCCAAGGTCTATTTGGGCAAGTATGGTCAACTCTCTTTTACATACTTGAGGGTATTGCATTTCGGCGACCCCAGCTTTGTGACAGGATCTCTGACTCAACTTCCCATTTTGTATAGGCCCCAGGCTTTGTCTCTTGTATCCAAATTTGGCCTATTAAAACCCTGGCTCGGGGCACCAACGATCGGCAGATACTGCCAAGGCAGTATTGGCCCCAGTGCTGGCTTACCAGTGTTGGTTTTATGGTTTCTTATCCCTTCTCTTATTCTTGTCCCCTACTTTTCTGTTGGCCCAAAAGTACATTTAAAAATATGTTTTCAATATTTGATCCATCATTTTGAGTGTTCTGTACCAGGAAGATTTCTCCACATATCAGGTCCACCATATTGTCAGAAATGGAAGTCCACCGATTTTTCTTAGAAGACATGTCCCTCATGCAGGAGTCCTATATAAAGCAGGTAATTTCTAGTTCACAGTCAAGTATGTTTTATAAACCCAAGTATTCTGTTTCCTGCTCTGTTTCTTCATGTTTCTTTGGAGTGTCTCTGGAGAAACAGAGTTGCATAGTTGCCGTAAAGGGAGCACAGGTAAAGGGAGCACAGATTGAACGAAAGCCCTGTGAGGAATTATTGCCCTGGGTAATGAGACGATCATCCAGGACCACATCGAGTTGGGATAAAATAAAGGCTATGGGAGAACTGATCGATCCCTTTTGATATACTTCTATCAAGATCCGAGTCACTTTGGGGTCCCTGAGTGGCTCAGCTGGTTAAGCGTCTGACTTTGGCTCAGGTCATGATCTCACAGTTTGTGAGTGCAAGCCCCCGCATCAGGCTGTCTGCTTTCAGCATGGAGCCTGCTTCAGATCCTCTGTCCCCCTCTCTCTGCCCCTCCCCCATCGTCTCTCTCTCTCAAAAAAACCCAAAAAACAAACAAACAAAAAAAACACCTTAAAGAAAAAAACATCAGAGTCACTTTCTTCCATAATTTTGCAATTTGGGAAGAGGTAGGAATTGTTTCAAAATAGGTGATTTCCCTGGCTTAGGATGTAAACTTAAGTGGAAAAGATTTTGGTAAAGTCAGAGGGGATATTTTAACATAGATGTTTTGTCAATTTGGGGGCGGCTTTTTGACAAAGATCATCCTTGTAATACCGTAAGGAAAAAATATCCTCCAGTAAAGGGTGTGGGGCAGGAAGCACCACCAATTTCTGTGTCATCTTTAGCTGGAAATAACATTTTTCTTCTTAAAAGGGCTTGAGGAGGATGGACATATAATGATTGACTTTGGATTTTTACTGTTTCTGGGAAGCTGTGGAAGGCTCTGGCTTCTTTTGATATTCATGAGACCAGTCCCTTTCGCTTCTAGTTTTTTTTTTTTTTTAATGTTTATTTATAAACAGAGAGAGAGAGAGAGAGAGAGAGAGAGTGTGTGTGTGTGTGTGTGTGTGTGTGTGTGTGCATGAGCAGGGGAGGGGCACAGAGAGACAGAGACAGAATCTGAAGCAGGCTCCAGGCTCTGAGCTGTCAGCACAGAACTCAATGCTGGTGGGACTCGAACTCACCGGCCGTGAGGTAATGACCTGAGCTGAAGTTGGACGCTTAACTGAGCCACCCAGGGGCCCCTACCCATTCTAGTTCTTAAATAAGCACAGCGTTAGTAACACACCCACCGCTTCACTGGTGGTGTTTCTAACAGCTGGTTTCTTGGAATGATTTGCAATATCAAGATCTCTTCTACAACGTGACACTGCCTTTCAAAAAGGGCTCTCCAGTCGTACTCCTCCCTCAACTCCTCTCCCCGCCCCACACGCCTCTGGCTAGCACATAACAGGAACTCCGTGAAAATTTGCTGACCCTGGGTCCTGTATGTACCCCGTCTGGGACTTCAAATACAGCCTAGGATTTCATAATTTTTTAGTAACACCATTTTATCCTCCACCTGAGTTCTCCCTTTTAAAGGCACAAGTCGATATTCATTTTATAGTTACGTATGAGGGGCCTGCCCGTTCGGGTCAGTGGCGTATTCTTGTGACGCAGCTCCCCAAAGCAAAAAGGGTGTGTCCTGCTCTGCCTTTATGTCCAGGGAACTAATGGTGGTGGCACATTGTTGCCAAGATAAGCGAGACTGGTCAAGGGGAGGCTCACTTCCTTGGCCAGATGGTGGAGTACTAGAACTGTGTTAGAGCGGCACGTTCAACCAGCCTTGCCCATGGAGGAGGAGGAATTTTGCTGACTGGCACATCACACATCTGGCAGCCCTCCCAGCATCAGGGCCAATGGCTTCTTGCGATGAGATGTAGCCCTTCTCAGCAGGCTTGGCACATGCCCACACTTCAGCGGTTATAACTGAGCTTTGCTTCAACTTCTGATTTATGCTGCTGTACTTCTTCTCAGAGCCCATCGGACCTTCATAGTTTTCTCTTCACCCGACATGGGTGCATCAGTTATGGCTGGCTCCCTCCCCAAGCACATTTATAGAGAGTGTGCCTGTATTTGTACCAGGAGCTCCAGGGGCTCTGCCACCCAGCCTGCAGTTAGCTGTGGTTTCTGAGATGTGCAACATAGAATCTATTTTCATCCAACTTGGCCGCAACCCAGAGGTTCCAGCCCACTGTAGCCTGATGTAACTGATGTGATTTAGGTCTGATTTACTGAATTTGTTTTTCTCCTTCTAGCCTCCTTGCTGTGGAGGATTGTTCTTCTTCTGATTTCTGGATCATATTTTTGTTTCTTTTCAGATTAAAAAAAACCCTCAATTGTCTTTGCCCCTTCATAACTTCTCAGTTTATTCAATGCACTGGTCCTTAGTTCCCACTTCCGTCCCTGCTAATACCTTACTGGTGGTTGGTGGTCACCTTCTTCCAGTACCTTCTGTAGGTTGCACCTAATCCTGCAGCTCCTGCCCTAGGTAGTTAAGGTGGTCTCTTGTCCTCTGTTTTGCTCAACAGCTGACATCTTGCTGTTACTTAAAAGTTACATTAATTAATCCACTGTATGTGAATATATATAATGTTTTCATGAAAAATAATTATTTTCCATATTGGAAAATATTTAGTGAGAGGAGTGGCATTTTGTTTTACATTTTTTGTAAAACAATTTTGTAAAAATTTAACACTTTTTAAAAGTGTTTAAAACTTTTAACACTTTTTAAAAGTTTATTTATTTTAAAAGAGAGAGAGAGAGAGAGAGAGAGAGAGAGAGAGAGAGAGAGAGAATGTGCGCATGAGTGGGGGAGGGGCAGAAAGAGAGGGAGAAGGACAATCCCAAGCAGGCTCTGGGCTGTCAGTAGGAGGCCCTACAAAGGGCTTGTAAAACAAAATTGTTTTACATTTTTACAAATATCTTTAATGTCTGTTGCAATTTAATTCAATGTCTGTTGCAATAGACAGCTGGGTTCTATCTGCTTCTACATTCCATCTGTTGCAATATCATGTTGTATGGCTTCTGGAACGTTCTGCTATGCTCGTGAGAGAAGAGTAAGGAAAGGCAAATAGTGCCTGATATTATGAAAATGATTTTAGGGGTGCCTGGATAGCTCAGTCGGTTGAGCGTCCAACTCTTGGTTTTGGCTGAGGTCATGATGTCAAGGTTTGTGGGATCGAGTCCCATGTTGGGCACCATGCTGGCAGTGTGGAGACTGCTGGGATTCTCTCTCTGTCTCTCTCCCTCTCTCTGTGTCCCTCCCCGCTCCAATTTGTGCACAGGCCATCATGCTTTCTCTCTCTCAAAATAAATAAATAAACATTAAAGAAAAGAAAATGGTTTGGGCCACTTAGACCATTGAAAGGGCCTCAGGGACCCCCAGAGTTCCCAGAGCACACTTTTAGTACCTATGATCTAGAGCGAGGGTCAGTAAACTTTTTCTTCAAAACCCAGATTATAAATATTTTAGGCTTAACCTATGGCATCTATTCAATTGTGCTGTATCAGGAAACAGCCATAGTATGTGTAACAAATGGATGTGACTGTATTCCCACAAAAACTTATTTACAGGAACATGGTGGGTGGAGGGAGGAGGTGGGCTGGATTTGGTACGCTGTGGCCAGTGAGCCAGCTCCTGATCTACAATACCAAGCTTGCAGGTGCCCTGAGTTTAGGGCTTGTGCCACAAAAGAGGGAGAACGGTGGCATGTGACTTAGCCAGGCGCCTTCCAAAGGAAGAGAAAAGATATTTCTCAGAGAAGACTTGATCTTGCAATTTAATTACCTAGTTCCCAAGTGGTAAATCGACGGTCTCTACCCTCTCCTTAGCCATTCCCTCTCCCATGGCCCGAGCCTCTGCCCTGCGGCTCTGCCGCTCATCAGGAAACATAATGCACATCCAACTCTGGGGAAGCCGTCCTAGCATCACTGCCTCCTCCCCTCCCACCTCGTGTCCTGGGCACCTGGGCAGGCAGGAAAAGCTAACCAAGTGGGCCAGGCATCCCTCTGACTCCTGAGCTAGGCCACCTTAGTGACGTGTTGTCCTCTGCGCTTCTGTTTCCTTTTGGAGCCTCTTTCCCACATACCCCTGTTCCCAGGGGACCAAGCTGTCTCTGGACCCGAGTCTCACCTGCCTCTTACTACTCTTGCCTACCGCATGCCCCTAGACCTGGTGGGAATAAAAAGTCTCCCAGTGAGCAGGTGTTTTCTTCGTCTGCGGCAGAGGCAAAGAACTCCCGGTTCTGGTTCGTTTGTGGATCCAAGTCTCTGACCTGACATTTCGTCTGGTTCTTCCTGTTCATGCTCCGGTCCTTCCCTTGGCTCTGCCTGCCTTCTCAGAGCCCTTTGGCAACGTGGCCTGTGCTGGGTGCTCTCTGGCTGGAGGCCACGGCCTCTGGACCCCAGACTGGCCTGGGCACGAAGGAAAACAGCTTTGCCCGGATAGAGCCTGAGGCAGCCTAAGCCACTTGTATCGATGGGATGGCGCTTGTCCTTCCTCGGCCACCCTCCGCCAGCTTCATCTTCCTTTGCTGTCCTTGTCTCTACGGGGTCAGGCACAGGAGGGGGTCTGATACTGCTGGGCAAAGGCTCGAGTCTGAGGGGGGTGGGCTGGGGCAGCCTCCATACACCTAAAACCAGCTTTCCCAGTTTCGTCCCCAGAAAAAGACTGTGCCACCAGCTTGGGAGGAAATTCATCTGCTCCTCTTCCAACCACCTTTCAGACTCAACCAGGAAGACATTACTATTTGGCTTTAAAAATAGAATATTCAAGCTGGACTTTTATGGTCTCGCGGAGAACACTGCACTCACGCCCACCCGCACCTGGTCCCTGCCCCTGCCTGGCCTCACCCGGCTGCTCAGAAGCGGTCCTGCACAAGCTCTCCAGGCCCCGCGGTGGGGACCTGGTAGATTTACGAGTTCGGCCTTGGCTGAGACCTTCTCCCCGTGGCTCCCAGCCACAGATCAGCGGCTCTCCCACATCCCATGCAGCCTGTGGCTGGCGCGTTGTGTGTCTTTTTCAGCCTCCACCCCGACTTGCTGAGTCACCCCTCGGCCCCTTTCCCCTGAGGCCCTGGCCAGCCCTGTGGAGGAGGCGTGGTTTGTCATTTCAGAGCCCAAGCCTCTGGCCACTCCCGGCCTGCCCAGAACCTCATTTAGTCTCACAGTGGCAACGGTGGCTCTAAGTCTACCCCATTCAGGGTTGGCCTGGCCCATCCCCTCCCGCTCTGAGGCACTGATGTTTAACGAAAAGCTGGTTCTGGGGGCACCAGGGTGGCTCAGTGGTTTGGGCTTCTGACTTCGGCTCAGGTCACTATCTCCTGGCTTGTGAGTTTGAGCCCCGTGTGGGGCTCTGTGCTGACAGCTCAGAGCCTGGAGCCTGCTTCGGATTCTGTGTCTCCCTCTCTCTCTGCCCCTCACTTGCTCGTGCTCCGTGTCTCTAAAAATGAATAAATGTTAGGGGCGCCTGGGTGGCTCAGTCGGTTAAGCGTCCGACTTCAGCTCAGGTCACGATCTCGCGGTTCGTGAGTTCGAGCCCCGCGTCAGGCTCTGGGCTGATGGCTCAGAACCTGGAGCCTGCTTTGGATTCTGTGTCTCCCTCTCTCTCTGCCCCTCACTTGCTCGTGCTCCGTGTCTCTAAAAATGAATAAATGTTAAAAAAAATTAAAAAAAAAAAAAAAAAGCTGGTTACTTCTCTGTCTGGACTTCAGGTGCCTTTGGGTTTGAAGCTATACTTGATCTGGAAAGGAAAGTTACTTTCAGTATGTGTAGACTTCTGTGATTAGTCCTTAAGTTATTTCTTCAGAGCCAGAGAGAAATTCCACTAAACTCTAACAGATTTCTGGCACCCCGTGGCAAGACTTGAGTGCCTAGGAGGGCAGCGCCTGTGGGGCACAGCTGCCTCTGGGGCAGTTGTCTGTAGCCAGATGGTAGAAATAACTCCAGAGCCAGTGAGACCTCAGGCCAAAATCATACGAAGAACGCACTGAACCCAGGCCTATCTTGTTTGTCCTGGAGGTTGGGTTTCTAACATAATGGGAAGAGAAGGCTGTAATTATCATCCTCTGGAAAAGATATCTGTTCTCTCTCTAAGGTCCTTCAAGGATGTAATCAGGCCCATCAATATCCTTTAGATGCAAGGTGCTGTCTGGTTCATTTCCGGTAGACCTGCCTCTGGGATAAGATCGTCTCAAACTAGGCAGCTGGGACCATCTAAAAGTTTCTGTGGAAACTGGAATGCAAGCAATGTAGGTTTAGGTTTTTCTGGCTTAACCTGTAAATATAAGTCATACCAAGAAAAGAGTGGAAGGTCTCGGGGCCCAGAGAGGGAGGAAATGTAGTGATGCTGGGCTGTTGGAGAGACCATCATGCGGACAAGACTCCTAAATTCCCCACTGCTTCTTCACCATCAGGTAAGGGTTTGTGGAGCGATAACGACAGGTCCCCGTGTCTCCAGGATCTGGCCACGTGACCCGGCCCAGTTCTATTCACACGCACATGTCTGGCCCTAGACTTTCCCACCAGCACGCGCAGCTGCTGCCGTCCTAGGCCTTTACCTCTGCACCTGCACAGCCTTGTCATTGTCCTTGCATTCTCCGAGTGTCTGTGGGAAGCTTAGGGGAGAAAAGCGGGGCGGGGGGGAGGGTGCCCTAACTCAACTTCCAACCCAGCTAAACCTCTTCCTCTCCCACTTCCCTTGCAGCTGCCACAGCAGGAGCCACTGAGAAGTCACCCCCCAGGTGCCCAGATGAGCACTTGCGCCCCCTCTACCCCCGCCGGTGCTTCTGAGTCCCCTCCCATTGAAGGGCCCGCAGCTTCCCCTGGTCTGCATGCTGGAACCTGCGAGCTGAACCTGAGTCCGTCTGATCCGAGGGCTGAGAGTCAGAGTGAAGACAGGCAGGGCTGGTAGAGAATCCAGGTCCCTAAGCTCGACTTGTAGTCTAGGAGAAAAGGGCAAGTGTGATACTCATTTGTCCCCGAGAGCTGGTGAGAGTGGCTTCGTGGGAAAGACAGCGTGTGCCTCTTCAGAGACTTGGGGCCCAGCCTCCGCCTCCTTTGTTCTTTGGCTTGAGGTGGTGACTGTGGTGGAGTCGAGGCCAGAGCTCCCCAGGCCTCCAGCATAGAGACGAGATCGCATGGGCCACTTCTGCAAGACATGGGGATGGTAAGTGAGTAATACTCACTCTTACAGCCCCTTGTAGTCCTTGGCACCCCAAACATGGCCTTCTTTAGCCCCCTCCCTGAGCCCTCCCTCATCACTGCTCTGATAGTGGTCTCGGACTCACCGCCACTTATGGCCCCATGCGTTCTCCTGACCACCTGAGCCTGGTGGCCATAAGGAGCTGTTCGAGGAGAGCAAGGGCCCTGAACAGAGCCCCCTGATAGTGGGGAGGGAGGTGGATGGCAGTGTTGGCAATGGCCAGGGGCTAGGCAGTGGGGAGGGCAGCAGAACTAGGGCAAGGAGAGGTTCCTCCTGGTACTGACCGGTCCCGACCTCTTCTTTTGCCCAGCCCCCCGCCCAAGTGCCTCTGGCCACACTTATCAGTGCTGCTCTGTCCGTCTAAGCTGGGGACCTCCCAAGATCACCCATTCTTCTAGCAGGGGTGTGGACAACCCCCCAAACACCAGGCTACCCTGCCCTGAGGTCTCTCCTCCTCTTGGCAGCCCATTCACTGGGGGAGTGGAAGGGGCACTGCCCCCAGCAAACTATCGTATCCCACCAAACTGCCCAAATTCTTGACCTAAACCAGCTCTCATCTGTTCTTTCTTCAACACATGTATCCATTACCTCCTACGTGCAAGGGCCTTACTTTGCTCATCGTTTTACAGCTAAGGAAGTGACTATGCCCCCGTCAGTATTTCAGAGTTGCCCCACGTAGTCTCGAATTCTTGCATTTAAGCTATATTTGCATGGAAGAAAACAATCTCAAGTTTTCAAGACGTTTCAGAACTGTGTTTCAGGGCGAGAGATAGTGAAAGTATCCTCTATAAAAACAAGGTGGACCCCATCACAGTGCTGTATCTATCCTGAGAGGGCAAGCATGGCCCTTCCTCTATAACAGTTACACTCTGCAAGCAGCAACTTACAGTGCCGTCCCCTTGGCCTGCCTGGTGGCTGTGAGCATGGGCTCTGAGGTCAGACGCCTTTGGGTTCAAACTGCATTTAGCCACTTACTCTCCCTGAGATTCGATTTCCTCACTTAGAAAGTGATCCTCATTTGGTTCTTGTGCGCACTAAAAGGTAGAGATGGCCGAAGCACTAAGCCCAGCTCCTGACATCACTTGAGCACCCAAGTGATGTTATTGCCGTTATTGCGATGGTGAATATTGTTAATTATATTTTTCATTCATGATCTCGTTTCATGCCCCGGAAGGAGAAATAAGGCTCACGTTCTCTTCCCTTTCACATCTGATAAAACCAAGGCTCCGAAAAGGTAGGTCCTGGTCTGGGGAGGTGGTGCATGCAGGAAGCACCCCCCAAACTCCTCCCCGACCCCAGCTTGATTGCTTCTAGAATGAGGCTTTCTTAGACCTTGTTCTCCCAGAGGGGGATCCCTCCTACGGCAGAAGTCCAGGGGACACCAAGGCGTTGTATGAAGGGGTGGTGTGCCCTGGAATCTAGGGCTTTCCTGGTGCGGTTTCCTTTCCCAGGCCCCAGCCCCGGAAACCGCTCCTTTGTCTCCCCTGCCGCTAGGCACCCCAGAGTCCTGGGACTCTGTGAATCTCCCTCCTCTTGGAGGAACCGCATTTTCATGAAGTCAGTTCCAGTCACCACCCCCACTACACCCAAGGTCAGCGCAGTCCCAAGAGCCAGCCTTGGCTCCTCTCCCTCCGAGAGAGCAGGAAGCAGCTGGTCCCAGTGTCAGCTCTGCTCAGGGCCGGGGGCCTAAGTCCAGTCCATCCCAAACCCCACTCCCTGAGGCCCTGAGCTCGTGGCCTACCTTCAGAGGGTGCAGGTAGCGCAGTCCACGCAGGAAGGGTGGCCAGGCGGGGCCAGGCAACTCCCGACCAAGTGTGCGGGTGAGGTGGGCTATGTAGCTGGCGGCCAGCACCAGCACATCCAGCTTGGAGAGCTTGGTGTCAGGGGGCACGGCGGGCAGAGCGGCCTGCAGGGCCAGGAAGGCCTGGCGCAGCGTCCTCACACGGCTCCGCTCCCGAGCAGCGTTCTCGGGACTGGCCTCGCTCTGCAGAGAGGACCCCAGGTGAGTGGGTCTGACTGGATCCCCATCTGCCCCTGGTTTCTAAGAACGTTCTCGTGTGAGCAGCCATGCGCCAAACAGCAGAGACCCAAGGGCCTCACACTCTCTCTGTGCACTCTCAGTCCTGCCCTGCTTTATGGCTGAGGAAACGGAGAGAGGGTCTCACTTGGGGTCAGATGGCAGCTCAGAAGCTGAGAGTCCTTTACTCTTCCTAACGCTCTAGCCCTTGCTGCACCCACGGCCAAGTCTGAATCCTGCTGTCGGGGTGCCCTGGGCCCGCAGGGAGCACAGAGCCACCCCTGCTCTGTAGGGCTGACCCTTGCCCAGCCAGGTCCTGACATGAAGAGGCAGCTACAGCAGAGAAGGAAAAAGGAGCTCTCTGAGCTGCGCTCTGGGTAAGACCAGCTCGGTTATCCCAACCACCCAAGTGTGGAGCCGTGGAGTCCCGGGTGCCAGTGTCCCCTTCTTGGGAAGGGACAGTCATACTGAGTGAGGCTTTGCCAGCAGAGGTGACGCCTCAGCCCCTCCCCTTCTGCCTCCCCACTCCCTCCACAGGGCCAGTGATTCCTTACCCTGCCGGGAGCCCTGGCCCCTCTTAAGCTGGGGGCAGCTCTGCTCCACATCTGGTCCCTCCAGTTTGTCTCTTCCCACAGGTCCTGCCTTGTCCCGCACGGGCGGCTCCTCTTCCTGCCAGTGCCTGCTGCCAGCCGCAGCTTGGCCTTTGCCGGGGTCTGCTCCACTCCTGGCATGGCTGGTGGCCTTCTGACCTCCCTCCGTGACATGCCACACCCGTGGAAGGTGGTGCTGCGGCCCCTAGGACGGGAGCACAGTGCATGAGGGAGCCCCCGGGCTCGGGCTAACTGGGCAGGCTGGTCACCCAGCCGACCATGTCTGTATCTGGGGGAGCTGGCGCCAAGTCAGTCGCGCTTCACTCCTTGCTCTGGGAAAACCGCCCACCCGGCACAGCCCCCGCGAGAAGCCTCCTGCCTGCCTGCCTGCCTGCCTGCCTCCCACCCGGCTCCGGGGTGGGGGTACTGGATGTTGGGAGTGGCCAAGTCCTGGGAGGAGCCCCCCCCTCCCCCCCCCCCCCCCCCCCCCCCCCCCCCCCCCGCTCCAGAAGGCCAGAGGATGGCGGGAAGGGAGCTCCCTTCGCGGAGACTTGCCTGACCCCGCAGTAGTCTTGCGATGGTCGCGCGACTCCAGCTTTGAGGCTCAAGCCAATGGAAGGGCCCTGAACCTCCTCCTCTGCCAGAAAGGTGCCTGCACACATCCCTAAAAGGACCTTTCCTCCCCTTGCCAATGAACCTGACCTTCCAGCCCCGGGGCACTAATCCCCATCCCCCCAAGCAGGCCTCCTATTTCCAACCTAGTGCTTTTCCATCCCCTGGAATATCTTCCTCCAGCTCTGCCAGGGAAAAGCTGCCTTCGCCTGTTGGGTTATGCCCTTTGTTCGTGAAGATTTCTTCAAACCCCACAGAGCCGAGAGCCCATGTCTCCCTGTTTCATGGGTATTCTAACTGATGCGTGACCACACCCTGGCTACTTTCCTCAAAGCTCGGTGCGTTTAGGTCACTCTGGGTCAGGCACTGCGCTAAGTACCTTATACGTATTCTCTTATTTATTTCTCAGGAGAAACTTCTAAGAAAAAGAGACTCTTACATCCCCATTTTACAGATGGGAAAACTGGTATCAGGAGGTGATGCAACTCACCCAGCGTCAAACATCTAGTAAGTGATGGGGTTGGGATGAGAGCCCAGGCAGCCAGGTGGACTTGGAAGGTGGCCCCACGCCCTGTGGTGTTCTGCCTTGGGTGGGTTACGCACATGTCTTCCCATCCTAACGAGAGGTCTTTGTGGGTTTTATTTATTTATTTATTTATTTATTTATTTATTTATTTATTTATTGTAAGACACAGAGAGACACAGCATGAGTGGGCAAGGGGCAGAGGGAGGAGACACAGAATTGGAAGCAGGCTCCAGGCTCTGAGCTGTCAGCACAGAGCCTGATGCGGGACTCGAACTCACGAACCGTGAGATCATGGCCTGAGCCAAAGTTGGACGCTTAACCAACTGAGCCACCCAGGAGCCCCTCTTTGTGGTTTTTTTTTAAACATTTATTTACTTATTTTGAGAGAGAGAGAGAGCGTGAGCAGGGGAGGGGCAGAGAGAGAGGGAGAGAGAGAATCCCAAGCAGACTCTGCGCTGTCAGCTGGGGAGTCCAACACGGGGCTCCATCGCACAAACTATGAGATCATGACCTGAGCCAAGATCAAGAGTCGGACGCTTAACTGACTGAGCCACCCAGGTGCCTCTGTTTTATAATCTTAAGAGTTTATTATGAACTAGTTTCACAGGCCAAAAGGAAGTAAAAGGACCATGTACAGCCTTTCAGGAAATAGCGAGGGAACTTATAGGGGCCATGATGAGTCTAGGGTCTTGGTGGGTGTATTCCCAGGGGAGGGGCCCTTGCTTTGCAGGGGAGGGGGCCCACATCCCCAGAGGGCTATGCCCACTGAAGTTCCTCATCCAGGGGCGATCCCCACTGGGGAACCCATGGGAGGTCTCATGCCAGGTGGTGGGCCCATCATGCCCAGAGGGGGTGCCCCTTGGCCCATAGGTGGGGGAGGACCCCCACGGCCAGGCAGACACTGGTTTGGGTCCCCTGTAGTGCTGGCTGTATCAGCAGCTGCAGTGGCTGTCACCGTGCCTCTTCCTTGCGGGGTCACCACTTGTTGGGTGCCCCACCAGCCCCTCTGACTGGTCCAGCAAGTCCTGTAGGAACCTGGGGCCCTGGAACACCAGTCGGGATTCCTCTGACAGCAGCTCTGCCTGGACCCCCGGCAGCTCAGCAAGTGGCACTTGGGCAATGCCAGTATCTTTGGGAGGAAGTCCCTCTACTATCGTCTGAGACCAGGCTTTCCCCTCCAAAGCAGTATCTCTTCTCTTTCTGCTTACGTTGAGTTCTTTGGCTTGATCTTGCTGAACTCATCACAGTCACAGAGGATTGAATTCGAATGCTTGTTGAGTCTTGAAGGTGTGAACGAAGTTACAGCCATCTTGCAGGAGACACCTCATCCTGCAGTCAATGTGCTGCGGCATCTTGCTGTTCTTGCCCACAGGCATCATAGTGACGGTTCTGATGGATCCGATTCCCTCTGGATTCCCCTCGGCACAGGCCTAGACACCGCCTGGTAACCCATTTCCCGCTGCCACTACCAGAAGTCCAATCCTATGTTTTTAATCCCCTTCTTCTGACTTGCTGCAGGATGCCCCACACTGTGCACCCATCACATTTTGATCACCCAGAGACCCCGGGATGGACATCCAGATTGCTTCCAACTCATCATCACCCCAAAAATGCCATCATGACATCATGATACCATTGCATGTGTCCTTCCGGATCTATGCAAGATTGACAAAACAAAACAACATAGGCCTAGGACCAGAATGCTGGTTGCCAGCGTGCCATCATCCGGAACAGTTGCCGAGTCAGCACTGCACAGGACCCTAGAGCCCCACGTGCTCACCACCACCTGATATTAACCAGATTCCCAGTTTTATGGTGGGAGAGCTATAAAGGGCTGCTTTAATTTGCCTTTATCTGATAACTGACAAGTTCAAGCATCCTGTGTGTGGTGCTTGGTAGAGATTGCATTTTATTTTTCTCCATATAGGGAGCCGGTGTTATTTTCTCCTTATAGGGAGACTGTTATCCCAACATCATCTGCTGAACAGTCCATTCTCTCTTCCTGTTCAGTTGTAGCTCCCACTTTATTATATGATAAGTTCCCATATTCGTATAAAAGCCAGTTTCTGAGTTCTCTATTCTGTCCTGCTGATCTTTTTGTCTGTGTTTGAGCTAACAGCACACTGCTTTTATTGTTCTGACTTGACAGCATGTCTTACTACTTGGAATGATAAAACTCTCCTCTTTACTCTTATTTTGGAAGGTTGATTTAGTTATTTCTGGACCCTTATTTTTCCATATAGATTTTAGAGAAAACTCATTGGGTTCCTGTAAAATTCAACTGAAATTCTGATTGAGATTTTGTTGAGTAAATGAGTTAACTGGGGGAATATTGCCATCTTTATACTTTTGAGTCAGTCCTTCCAAAAACATGAAATGTCTCTCATTTTATTTTATTTTTTTAATGTTTCTTTTTTGGGACAGAGAGAGAGATGGAGCCTGAGTGGGGGAGGGGCAGAGAGAGGGAGACACAGAATCCAAAGCAGGCTCCAGGCTCTGAGCTGTCAGCACAGAGCCCGACACGGGGCTCGAATTCACGGACCGCGAGATCATGACCTGAGCCGAAGTCGGACACTCAACCGACTGAGCCACCCAGGCACCCCTCTTATTTTGTTTTAAACATCTATATCCTTTATTAATTGGATAGTTTACTCCATGAAGGTCTGTGTATTCTTGCTTCAGTGAAATAGCTCACAGTTTTGTTGAACTAATTAGTTCACAGTTTTTGTTGCTCTTGCAAATGCTTTTATTTTATTCTGTTTTCTAGTTGATGATGGCTGCTGTACAGAAATGCTTGTTAAAGTTTGTCTTGAATCCAGCAACCCTGCTGAGCTTTCTTATTAGTCTTAAAACTCTGTTGCTTCCATTGGCTTTTCTGAGTAGATACAAAATGACAGTTTTATTTCTTCCTCTCAATCTTTACACTTGTTTCTTTTTCTTTCCTTAGAGCATTGGCTTGTGCTTCCAACACTACATTAACAGGAAATAGTGGTAGCTGGCACTGTTTTCTTCCCCTAACCCTCCACTGAACATATCTAGAATTTCTCCATTAAGCATACTATTTGCTGTAGGCTTTTGATATATAACTTTTAGCAAGTTGAGGACATATCCTTCTATTCCTTGTTTGCTAAGAGGTTTTTGGTAGTTTTTTTTTTTTTATTATAACTAGGTGTAGAACTTTATCAGATGCTTTTCTGCCGTCAGCTGAGATACAATCATGATTTTTCTCCCTTAGTCTATGAATATGTTAAATTATTTTGTTGTATTTTCTTTTTATTATATGTTTATTTACTTTTGACAGATAGAGTGCTAGTGGGGAGGGGCAGAGAGTGAGGGGGACAGAGAATCCAAAGTAGGCTCCACGCTATCAGCACAAATCCCGACGTGGGGCTCAAACAAACCATGAGATCATGACCGTAGCCAAAGTCGTTACTCAACCAACTGAGCCACCCAGGCACCCCAAATTATTTTGTTGTATTTTCTGATGACAAATCTTGCTTGAGTTCGGTAAGTCTTATCTGCTTGTGATTACTTTTTAAAAAATATACTTTCTGCTTCGTATAGTTAATATGTTGCTTAGAATTTTTTTTTTTAATTTTTTTTTTCCAACGTTTTTTATTTATTTTTGGGACAGAGAGAGACAGAGCATGAACGGGGGAGGGGCAGAGAGAGAGAGGGAGACACAGAATCGGAAACAGGCTCCAGGCTCCAAGCCATCAGCCCAGAGCCCGACGCGGGGCTCGAACTCACGGACCGCGAGATCGTGACCTGGCTGAAGTCGGACGCTTAACCGACTGCGCCACCCAGGCGCCCTGTTGCTTAGAATTTTTACAGCCATCTCATAAGTGAAATGAGATTCTAATTTTCTTTTAACTGTCATTATTTGGTTTTGGTATCAAGGTTACACTAACTTCATAAAATGAGCTGGGTAGCTCTCCCTTTTATTCTATTTTCTTTTTTTTTTTTTTTATTTAAAAGTAAAAGTATTATTTTAAGTTTATTTATTTATTTTGAAAGAGAGCATGAGTGGGGAGGAGAGGCAGAGAGAGAGAGAGGGAGAGAGAATCTTAAGCAGGCTACATGCTCAGTACAGGGCCCAGTGCAAGGCTCAAATTCACCACCATGAGATCATGATCTGAGCTGAAACTAACAGTCAGATGTTTAGCTGCTCTTATCCTATTGTCTGAAACAACTTTAAAAAAAATTTTTTTTTTTGTTTATTCATTTTTGAGAGACAGAGAGAGACAGAGCATGAGTGGGAAAGGGGCAGAGAGAGGGAGACACAGAATCCGAAGCAGGTTCCAGCCTCCGAGCTGTCAGCACAAAGCCTGACGTGGGGCTCGAACTCACGAACTGTGAGATCATGACCTGAGCTGAAGTCGGACGCTCAACTGACTGAGCCACCCAGGCGCCCCTGAAACAACTTTTTACATAATATAGAAATTAACTCTTTTTTGAAGTCTGGTAAAACTTACTTATAAAACCACGAGGACTGGTTTTCTTTTGGTGAAGAGGGGAAGAAATTTTAACTTTCATTCAATTTCTTTGGCTTCTTATTGACTGATTGAAGTGCCTGTTCCTTTTCAATACTTAGTATTTTATATTTCTTTGAATTTAGCCATTTCATTAAGGAATTCTAACACTTTAATGAACAAAATGCTCTTAGAAACGTATCTCCAAGGAAATGAGAAAAAAACAAAAGTTCTATCCAGAAGAAATTTTCTTTAAAAAATCTAAGCATTCCTCAGCCCTGAGAACAGTGTAGAACTCTGAGAATGGCCAGTTTGCCCAAGAACAACACTTGGCCCACAAAATGGGCATGACCTTGGATCTCTGGTAAAACCCAAAGCTTCAGAGACTCTAACAGGCCAACAGTTCTGTGGCTGGACTGCAAGGCTAAGACTGATGTGAAACATCTCCAAGATCTGCACAAAAGACCCACACCTTCTAAGAGGCATAAGAACCATTCCTAGCACATGAACCTTTTTGCTGTTGAAACTCAAGATCATAAGAAACTATCATGGCACTCCTAAAGAGCAAGGTCGTCTACGGGAAGTATAGCCCCTTTGCAGTCAGAGAGCGTTCTAATCTTGAGAGAACTGCCCAGAACCTCAGGACAGAAGAACATCATTTTGAAGGATAGAGCAAAAAGATGTTTTTTAGACCTAAAAGAACTGTCTTTTATCCTCCTATATTTATGTAGCTACTCTGAAGGTGTCAGACACCAATCTTCCAGTGATGAGCTAAAAGTCAACAGGGGCTCCCATCCCAAGTTCCGGAGAACAGGTTCAAAAAGCCACCCCCCAAAAAATCTACCACCATCAGGGAGCTCATTGGGCAGTCCTGAGTTTCTTGCATTCTAACCATCTGTGAGATGAGGAGTAGCCCATGGAATGAATGGTGGGCATTTCTAGGCTTTCAGGTCAATATTCTTTCTCAGAAGACGTGAAGTTGTTGATAGGGCAGACTTCCAGAAGCTTCCATCTGAAATTTAATCAGGTCCATGCCAACGTCAGACTTTAGGAGAATCTGTGGAAGCCCTTACCGTATGGTAAAGGGGTATGATCTCTTTCCCTCTGTAGGAACTTACCCATCAGGGAAGGAGGGAGGTCTGACTCCAAATTTTCTGAGCCTCAGCAGGACACAAAGTAGGAGGGAAGAAAAAAGCCACACTCGCAGCTATGTGGAAACAGATCTTCTTGTGGCAAGTGCCTTTTCAGAGTTAGGTGATCTGAACACCCTCAGGGAGCTCCTCCACCTGAAGACTCCGTCCTCAGAAGGACTGCAAGGTCATGGTCAGATGAACCTGGGAGTGTCAGTCTACCGCCTCAGCACTGCATCCATAGCAGGGATGCTGATGTAGAAAGGAAAACTTCCACAGCGAAAAACAGTGTCCACAAAGCCCCAAGTGGTGAACCAGGAGAGAGTGAGACTGATGTACAAGGAGTGGTGCCTCCCAGGCCAGAAGGTGCAGAGGTCATTTCTAGTACTCCATCATCTTACAGGTTCCCTGGTGGGCATCAGAGAAGGCAGACTGGAACTCAACAAGCTGGTCTTCAAGGCAGTAGGGTTCTGCGTGGTGAAACTCATCTCCAGGGCACAGTTCAGGTCCGTGCTGTTCTTGGCTATCTCTGGGGCATGGTTCTACCTAGACGCATGTGTGGGTGGCTCTGTGGAGTCCAACTCTGTCATAACCTTGTGCTTCATCTCCAGCAGCGAGGCCACAGATATAGCAAGGACAGCTTCTACCGCACGGGTCCAAGTGGGCTTTAGGGGGAATACAGGAAGCAGATGGGTGAAGTCCCATCTTCTCTATCATGTATTCTCTTGAAGTTGGTCTGGGATATCTACTTCTTGGGTCAGACATAGGTATGGTCCCCGGAGCTAGTGTAACTCGTGGAAGTTGGGTCTCATGGCTTCTATGTTGGCGTCTAGTGCTGATGACAGGTTCTCCTCTTCCTGGATTTTGTTTCAGCACACCACCATCAGCCCCCACTATCACCGGCTGAGGAAGAAGCCCAGGCACAGTCCCACTTGGGTGGAATTGGCTCTCACTGAGGTGTAGCGAGGAAGTGGATGCAGAGTAGGATCGTCTTCACCTCAGAACTTGAGCCCCATCTCTCAGGAGTTGTTATTTATACTTGGAACAATGACCTCTTGGATACTGGTGGAAGTCCCTTTGAAAAAGAAGTGCTTAGCAAGCTCAGGATCCTTCTGCTTGGCTGTGGGTTCAGGGGGAGGGAACGGGAAGAGCAGCCTTCTCCCTCTGCCTCTAGAACAGTCACTCATACTTCTCTTAATGCCTCAAGTATTTCTTATTTTTTAAAGAATTTTTAAAAAATATTTACTTATATTTGAGAGAGAGTGTGTATGTAAGTGGTGGGTGGGGCAGAGAGAGAGGGAGACAGAGAATCCCAAGTGCAAAACCCAATGAGGGCTCTCATGAACCATGAGATCATGACCTAAACTGAGATCAAGAGTTGGATACTTAATGGGGCGCCTGGGTGGCGCAGTCGGTTAAGCGTCCGACTTCAGCCAGGTCACGATCTCGTGGTCCGTGAGTTCGAGCCCCGCGTCAGGCTCTGGGCTGATGGCTCGGAGCCTGGAGCCTGTTTCCGATTCTGTGTCTCCCTCTCTCTCTGCCCCTGCCCCGTTCATGCTTTGTCTCTCTCTGTCCCAAAAATAAATAAAAAACGTTGAAAAAAAAAAAATTAAAAAAAAAAAAAAAAAAAGAGTTGGATACTTAACAACTGAGCCACCCAGGCGCCCCCTTCTTTTCTTTTCTTTTCTTTTCTTTTCTTTTCTTTTCTTTTCTTTTCTTTTCTTTTTTTCTTTTTCTTTTTTTTTTCTTTTCTTTTTTTTTTTCTTTTCTTTTCTTTTCTCTTTTCTTTTCTTTTTTTAAAGTTTATTTATTTTCAGGAGAAAGAGAGAGTCTATGAGTAGGGGAGGGGCAGAGAAAGAAGGAGAGAGAATCCCAAGCAGGCTCCACTGTCAGCGTGCAGCCCAACTCAGGGCTCAAACCAACGAACTGTGAGATAATGACCTGAGCCAAAACCAAGAGTCAGATGCTTAATGGACTGAGCCACCCAGGTGTCCCTTCTTATTTTTAAATCTCCATTATGTGTCTAGATGCTTCCCCCACCCCTTTTCTTTGTCCTGTATTTCATTTGTACCCAACTCTCTTTTTGTTCTTCGTAAGTGTTACCGGAAGTGTGCCTCACTTATCCATCTTTTCAAGGACCAGCCTTTATTCTTTAAAAAGTATTCTATATATTTAAAAAAATGTTTATTTATAAAAAATTGTGACATAACATAAAATATACCCTTTGAACAATTTTAAGTATACAGTTCAGTGGCGTTAAGTACATCACACTGTTGTGCAAACATGACTGCCATCCACTCACACAACGTTTGTCATCTTGCAAAATTGAAAATGTATATTCATTAAACAATAACTCCCCATTCTCCCTAATCCCAGCCCTTGGCAACTGCCATTGAACTTTCTGTGTCTATGAATTTGACTCTTCTAAGTACCTCAGATGAGTGAAATCATATGATATTTGTCCTTTTGTGACTGGCTTATTTCACTTTGTGCATCCACAAGGCTCATCCATGTTGCAAGCAAGTATCAGAATTTCCTTCCTTTTTAAAGGCTGAATAATATTCCGTTGTATGTATATATAATTGTTGTTTATCTATTCATCTGTCACTGGACACTTGGGTCGTAGAAACCTTTTAGCTACTGTGAATAATGCTGTTATGAACATGGGTCTCCAAGTATCTCTTTGAGACCCTGCTTTCAATTCTTTGGGGCACATACCCAAGAGTGGAATTGCTGGATCGTGCGATAATTCTATTTTTAATTTTTCGAGGAACTACCGTACTGTTTTGCGTAGTACCTGGATCATTTTACATTCTCACCAGCAGTGTACGAGTGTTCCGATCTCTCCACATATTCGCCAACACTTGTTATTTTCTGTTCTGTAATTGCCACCCTGATGAGGGTGACTATATTATTTTTAAGTCTCTGTGTCATTAATTTTTAGCCTGATCATTTTTACTTTCTTCCCTCTCATTTCTTCACTTTTGCCCTCGTGTTCATTTTTCCAACTTCTTGAGGAGAAAGCTTGGTTGGCTTATCTTAACGTTTTTTGTGTTTTGCTAAATGATAAGAAGAACAATGGAACGAGATGACAGTCATCATAAACGCATTTTTGCACCCGATAACACAGCCTCAAAAATATATCAAGCACAATGGACAGAAATGTAGGAACAGAGAAATTAATTATAGTTGATCTTAACACACCCCTTTCAGTAACTGATAGATTAAACAGAGATATATAAGCAGAGATACTGAATTATAGTTAATAAACTCAAGATATTAGATAAATCCAAAAGTAAAGGACAAACAGTGAAGATCCCTGGAGAGAGTAAAAATGGGAAGAGTGCCAAGGAGAACTTTTAAATTTTACCTGGATACTTCTGTATTGTTTGGCTTTTGTAGACTGAAATTTATTTGTGTATCATTTGTATACTTCAAAGAACAATACGAGACAAAAGGCAAAAAGCAATAGTGGTTCAACTGGCTGGCTCACATTTTTCCAGCACAATAGTCAACGCCTTGATGAAATCAAAATATGTAGGGAGGGGCACCTGGCTGGCCCAGTCAGAAGAGCCTGTGGCTGCCTATCTCTGGGACATGAGTTCAAGCCCCATGTTGGGTGCGGAGATTACTTAACTAAATAAACGTAAAAAATACATAGGGATTATTATCATTCCCAGGTTATAAAACTCATTTACAAAGTAGGAAATAAAAACAACGTGGGAAAATATGTGCGGTAAGTACTCAAGGAGTATATGTGGGTACCTACAAACACTTAGGGATGAAGTATATTGCCTTGCTGAACTGCAAAAGCAACTCACAGTAGGTCAGAGCACAGGTGTGCAGGTTTCAATTCCCATCTAACAAGGCTCCTTAGTAGCCAGTTTGAAAGAATATGTCAGTCAACTTTGGAAGAGTAAGAAAAGAAGGGTCATGGAGGCAAATCCGATCACGCTCACCCCAGCACTGTTCAAAAAAGATAGAACTTTGCCCAACGTTATTTGAGTATTTCTATTGATGTGAATGAAACTAACCCCCTTAGCTGGATGCTAGTAGGCAATTAATTCATTAATTTTCTCAGCTTCCCTTGTTCAGAGACCAAGCATCGAACATCTTTCTGGCTCCCAGGCAGGTCTGTCTATATGATTTGAAGATACTGATGATGTTGAAAGCAATGAGTCAGTCCCTTCAACATATGATTTCCAATGGTAAGTCAATGATGTGGATTCAGATCACATTTTGTCTTCCCAAATACCTAGACTATAGAGAGAAACTATAGAGTGAATTATTTCCCGTCTGCGTGAACTATTCTTTAAAAACTGGTATTCTGGAGCTTACTTTAGGCTGTTGTGTTTTAGCTGGCAACGTCAAGAGCACATTTCTCATCCTGGAAAGTAAAAAGCCAGATATAATTGTTTTCCCTGATGACACAGCATATATGCCACTTCCAGATGGCCGTATGTTCTCCACAAGTTGTTTTGCTTGAATCAACTCTGGCCATTGTGATCATCAGTTTCCTTTCTCAGAGCTCACGTACATTCTGTTTAATAATCCAGTTTAAAATTTTCCTCCGGGGCACCTGGGTGGCTCAGTCAGTTGAGCATCCTACTTCGGCTTAGATCATGATCTCGCTGTTTGTGGGTTCTCGCTCCGGGTCAGGCTCAGTGTTGACAGCTTGGAGCCTGCTTCAGACTCTGTGTCTCCCTCTCTTCTCTCTGCCCCTCCCCACCGCTTGTGCACACTCTCTCTCTCTCTCAAAAATAAGTAAACGTTAGAAATTATAAAATAAAATTTTCCTAGCAAGCAACTAGAAACTGATTTGAGCTCCTAGAATTTGTCTTTTTCCCCCTTTTGAATAAATTATTTACCTATCTGCAGTTATCTGACACCTCTCTTATAATTATGATCTCTCCAAGAATACTCAAGGTAGTTCTGTAAACAGCCCCTTCCTACCATATCATATGTACAATTCAAACAGAAAAGAAAGGACAAGAAAAAAGTGCAAAGGTCAAATTCTCTTAAATAATTATCAATTTACTCATTCATCCGTCCATCCTCTTAAGAAACATTTGCAAACTTCTGGAAGGGTCATGCTATATAGCATTTGAAGGAAATAATACACAGTGTTCTTGCCCAGGGTTAGAAAACGGAGGGTGGGAAGAGTGCGTGGTAGATGATATCTACAACAGGAAGTAACTAGCAAACTAAAACAAGTCCATTACAATATCACATTTCCACCTTGGATGCCAAATGCTTGGAGAACTTCTGTTCACTCAGTCCATAAAGGTTTACTAAGCACAAACCAAGTAATTAGGGTCCTGAAGGCTGGATCTCAACTCCTCCGTAAAACTCCTCAGTAAAACTGATGTGTCTGAGATCTTGCCTGGTTTTCCTTTCCCACCACCCATAAGTGCCCTTCTGTCACTTTATACAAGCCACGACTCTTACTCATTCCTAAATTTATCATGACTTGCCCTGGACTAAAAAAAAAACCTCCAGGGCACCTGAAAAAAAGACTATCAGAAATATTGATATGGGCAAAGCCTCCTTTAATACAGGTATCATAGCCCCTTGGAAGGGCATCTAATCTTTCAGTTGTATGTTGTGATGGTTAATTTTATGTGTTAACTTGATTGGGCCACGGGGTGCCCATATATTTAGTTAAACATTAATGTGGGTGTGTCCGTGAGGGTGTTTCTGGCTGAGATTAATGTCTGAATCGGTAGACTGAGTGAAGCAGCTTGCCTCCCTGATGTGGGTGAGCCTCATCCGATCATGGAAGGCCTGAGTAGAACAAAAGAGGCAGATTAAGGGAGAATTCACTCTCTCTGCCTGACTGTCTTCAAGCTGGGACATCAGTTCTCTCTTCCCTTTGGGCTCAGATTTGAACTGGAGCTTACACCATCTGCTCTCCTGGTTCTCAGGCCTTTGGACTTGGGGTAGCTATGCTACCGGCTCTCCTGATATCTAAATTGCAGACTGCAGACCTTCGGACTTCTCAGCCTCCATAGATACATGAACCAATTTCTTATAATATCTATCTATCTATCTATCTATCACCGTAAATATATATAATCTATATGTCAATAAAAATAGATACCTTAAATGAAACCATTTTCTAGAGAAACACCACTAGGATATATCTATATCTATCATCTATCTAGATGTAGATAGCATCAAAAAGAAAAACATGCTTAGATGTAAGTGATAGTTGCACAACCTGTGAGTAAACTAGAAAACAGCGAATTGCACACTTTAAATGGGTGGGCCGTATGGTATATGAGTTATATCTCATTAAAGCTGCTAAGAAAATAGTTATTAAACTATAGAAGTATATCCCAAATGGGGGAACCAATGTAGAGCACAAACACTGCTCAGAAAGCAAAAGAAAATAGCAAATTGAAGGGAGAGCCTGGCCCACATAGGCTGTGTGGTTGGAGAGGACCCTGGATGTAGGAAGGGGTAGGAAGTGTAAAGTATATGGGCAGAGAGCAGGGGGAGGATTGGGGCCTGAAAGGGAGACCGAGTGCCCCAAAGAATTTTGTCTGTCTCAGTTTTGTCAAGGACCAGCCTTTGATGATCTCTGAAAGAAGGCCCTAGAGCCTTGAGGAGGAGAGTGTATTATGTCAGCACCTGACCTTTGTGACATAGGCACTAGATGCCAGGGAGAACTTCCCCCAGGGAATGGGGTTCCTGGCTCCCAATGGGGGTGGCAACGCCACCCCTTAGACGAAGCCCGGTCTTCCACAGGCTTTCACCAGCTGGCCCCACTGGTATTGCTGTTTCTGGGTGTGCTCAGCCATCTCAGCCAGGACCAGGCTGAGCCAGAGGACATCAGCATTAGGGGTGACGAGGGGTCACGGAAACCAAAGTGGGCAGGAAACCAGGATGCTTGCAGAATCCTTGATTCAGGTTGAGGACAGCAAAAGCCTGTAACAGAAGACTTCCTCCTGGCTGAAGGAGCATTGAGGGCACGGCTCCAACAGAAATCTGAGTCAGAGTGAGTTTAGGGTGACAGATACTGGGGACAGAGGGGGGTGTATCCACCGTTTGGTGACTGTTCCTCTTTCTCCCAAGTTCCCTCAATTGCTGAAGTGCCTTGCAAAACAGCCTGGAGGAACCCTCATTGGTAAGAGCTCACATCACCAGAACACCCCCAATTTCTAGTCCCATCTCAGCAGCCATCCTTAAGCCCCCTCCTCCAACTCCGTTCTACCTCTCACCTCCCTTCTTCTGCTCCTCGGCTCTCACTTTCCGTGGAGCATTTTGCCAGCTCTTGTGACCCCAAGGGTGACATGGATTCAGGGTCTTAGTAAATCAGCCTTCAGAGCCAGAAATGGACCAATTCTCCCAATATCTTAGGTTCTCATTCTTTCTCTACAGGTCCCATGGGCTGTGTTCTTCCTCCCTGGCCCACCCAGATGATTACTGCTGCCCCTCAGCTCCCAAGAGGCAGCTCTGATTCTCTATCCCCATATATCCCTCGTCAATGGCTGACTGCAAAGTGAGAGGCCAAGTTTAGATCCAAGTGCCTGCCTGAACACTCGGAGAGCCTAGTGCTACAGGGCTGGGTGTCTCCTTGTCCTCAACCAACAGCAGCACCGACACCAGGCTGGAGTCACACTTGCGCACAGAAGGCCCTGATTTCTCCGCCAGGTCTGGCCTCAGAGATACTGTCCTGATTCTGCTAGGTCTCTAATCTCCGGTCTTGAGGCCCCAGTCCCGTCTGGATTCGAGGCCATGTTGCCTCAAAACAAGGACGAGGTGCTGCTACAGAACACAGCACCCCCTGGGCGCCCCCCTCAGGGCTCCTCACAACTTGTGGACTTGTCTTCTGGCAACCTGCAGCCTCTGCCTCCCCAGCCATCGCTCCCTCCCTCTCACCCACCTTGCTCCCCTCCCCCACGGTCCCACTCTCCTGGCTCCCATTTCTACAACTCTGACTCAAGTTCTGACTTTGTCCTACATCCCTACTCTTCCTCCCTCCCAAGTTCCCCCACTTTCTTTCATCAGAATTACCTCTCTCTCTCCCTCACCCGCTCTTCCTCTCCCACCCGCCAGCTATACCCCTCCCTTCCTCCTACTTCTTCCTCCTCTCCCACTCAGCTACAGAACGACTCTCTCCCCCACTCTCACTGTCTGTCTCCTTCCAACCCAGGGTACCACCCCAGCTCCACTGTCACTTCCCCGGCCCCCAGACTTCCTTCTCCTGGGGTCCACGTGAAGAGGCAGACATGGCCCTGGCATCAGTACAGGGACACCGGGTCCCCTGGGGTGGTGGGGGGATGCGCGGCAAGCCAGAGGGACCCTGCAGAGTTCATGGACCCAGGAGCCCTGGCCCAGGCCCTAGTGGTCCATCTGGGGCACCGCCGCATTGCACACGACCTGCGGCTACTGCTTTTGCAGCACCTGTGGCTAGGCACAACTGGCCAGGCCCCAGTTGTGGAATATCCTATATGCCTGGTGTGTCTCAAGCCCCGCAGCCCCACGTGCCCCATCCCCAGGTACAAGACCGGACCCCGGCTGCTTGCCTTCCCCCAACTACTGCCCTGTGCGCAGGGCCAGGAATCCGGACCACTCTGCCTAGGCATTGGCTTCGGCCTCCGCCTGCCTCGGGGCCAGGCCAGGGCCTTGCACCTGTTGCCAAAAAGAAGGCCAGAGGAAGTAGGTCCGCAGGGAAAGGCCGCTCAGGCCCATGGGTATCAAACCCGGGCGTCCCAGGCTCCAGCAGCTCACGTACCGGTGGCTCAGGCGCGGGCAGATCCAGCCCGGGGCCCACCCTCCCCCACCAGGAGCCTCAGATCTACACACTCTATGCGCTTTTCAGGGCCTTTACCGCAGGCACCAAAACAGGCCACTGTCTCCCTGAAGCCCAGGCCGTCCTCTGCCCGAAAGAGTCCTGCCTCTTCAGAGCCCATTCTCCGAAAGTCGCCACTCTAGTTCCAGAGACAAGGAGGCTCCCTGGAGTACCTCCTCTGAACCCCACTGCCCCCACCAGTCTCCAGAACTCAGGGAGCCCCCGAGACTCCCTGAAGGGCTGGCTGGCCGGAGGTCAGGTGTGTTCTCCAGCCTTGAACCCTGGGAGCCCCTTATGGAGTCTGCTCTCTCCTGGCTGAAGAGGACGAAGGGCACCTGAGACCCCATTCAGCCTTCAGTGTATCCAATAAAGCCTGACCCTGCAGAACTTGTGTTTGCGTCCTGCACAGCAGACACAGTGGGTAGCTGAATCTACAGGCGGCCACAACTAAAGAAGGGGAGGGGGAGAGTCAAAGGAACCAGAGCGGCCGGGGAGAGTTGTTACCATATATCTGAGGACGGCATGGGATCCATAAGGCATGAGCACCTGAGATATTCAGAGGGCTCTGCAAGGCTCTTCACACGTTTAATTCAGTTTGGTGGCACAGATAATGGCATCCCCAAAGATGAAGCCGTGGGCCCCTTCCTCGGAGTGCACATTAGTGTTGCAGGATTTTTTACCTCCATACCTGGGATTCATTGTCTCGCCGCTTCAAAGAATGAAGAGGTGGACACAAAATGAGTAGCAGGTAAAAGTTTATTAGAATTTAAGATCAGAAAGAAGAACAGTATGAAAGCTCTCTTTACAGAGAAGGGCCATTCGAAAGTGAATGTCCGTGGACTATAGGCAAGGGTCTCTCTTTTATAAGGTTCTGGTCGCTGCCCCCCACCCCCCCTCCCCACACACCCATTCCCTCCCCCCTTGTTCCTTCTCAGGTTTTACCCTTATTGGCTTGATAGCTCTAGGTGCTGGGTTGTCCATTCCTGATTGGCTTGTTTCCACTGTATGAGGTGTGGTCTATGGCCATACCATTCCTTGTGGGCCATACATTTTATGGTCTACTTATTTTTAATCAGGTCTTTTGTCAAATTCCTGAGGGAAACCTGAGGGGGAGTAGATGGTGTCTGTTACATTCCTTTTTTGAAAATTATTTATTTTTTAACTTACATCAAAGTTAGTTAGCATATGGTGCAACAATGATTTCAGGAGTAGATTCCTTAACACCCCTTAGTCATTTAACCCATCTCCCCACCACAACCTCTCCAGCAACGCTCTGTTTGTTCTATATATTTAAGAGTCTCTTGTGTTTTGTCCCCCTCCCTGTTTCTATATTATTGTTTGCTTCCTTTCCCTTATGTTCATCTGTTTTGTATCTTAAAGTCCTCATATGAGCGAAGTCATGATATTTGTCTGTCTCCAACTAATTTCGCTTAGTATAATACCCTCTAGTTCCATCCACATAGTTGTAAATGGCAAGATTTCATTCTTTTTGATTGCCGAGTAATACTCCATTGTATTACACCATATCACATCTTCTTTATCCATTCATCTGTCGATAGACATTTGGGCTCTTTCCATACTTGGTTATTGTTGATAGTGCTGCTATAAACATGGGGGTGCATGTGTCCCTTTGAAACAGCACACCTGTATCCCTTGGATAAATACCTAGTGGTGCAATTGCTGGGTCGTAGGGTAGTTCTATTCTTAATTTTTTGAGGAACCTCCATATTGCTTTCCAGAGTGGCTGCACCAGTTTGCATTCCCACTAGCAGTGCAAAAGAGATCCTCTTTCTCCGCATCCTCGCCAACATCTGTTGTTGCCTGAGTTGTTCATGTTAGCCATTCTGACAGGTATGAGGTGGTATCTCATTGTGGTTTTGATTTGTATTTCCCTGATGATGAGTGATGTTGAGCATTTTTTCATGTGTCGGTTAGCCACCTGGATGTCTTCTTTGGAGAAGTGTCTACTCCTCTCTTTTGCCCATTTCTTCACTGGACTATTTGTTTTTGGGTGTTGAGTTTGATAAGTTCTTTGTAGATTTTGGATACTAACCCTTTATCTGATGTGTTGTTTGCAAATATCTTCTCCCATTCCTTCAATTGTCTTTTAGTTTTGCTGATTGTTTCCTTCACTGTGCAGAAGTTTTTGACTTTGATGAGGTCCCAATAGTTAATTTTTGCTTTGGTTTCCCTTGCCTCCAGAGACGTGTTGAGTAAGAAGTTGCTGCGGCCAAGGTCAAAGAGGTTTTTGCCTGCTTTCTCCTCTAGCGTTTTGATGGCTTCCTGTCTTACCTTTAGGTCTTTCATCTGTTTTGAGTTTATTTTTGTGTGTGGTGTAAGAAAGTGGTCCGGGTTCATTTTTCTGCATGTCGCTGTCTGGTTTTTCTGGCACCATTTCCTGAAGTGACTGTCTTTATTCCATTGGATATTCTTTCCTGCTTTGTCAAAGATTTGTTGGCCATATGTTTGTGGGTCCATTTCTGGGTTCTCTATTCTGTTCCATTGATCTGAGTGTCTGTTCTTGTGCCAGTACCATACTGTCTTGATAATTACAGCTTTGTAATACAGCTTGAAGTCTGCAATTGTGATGCCTCCTGCTTTGGTTTTCTTTTTCAAGATTGTTTTGGCTATTTGGGGTCTTTTCTGGTTCCATACAAATTTTAGGATTGTTTGTTTTAGCTGTGTGAAGAACGCTGGTATTATTTTGATAGGGATTGCATTGAGTATGTAGATTGCTTTGGGTAGTATCGACATTTTAACAATATTTGTTCTTCCTATCCAGGAGCATAGAATCTTTTTCCCCTTTGTGTGTGTGTGTGTGTGTGTGTGTGTGTGTGTGTGTCTTCCTCAATTTCTTTCATAAGCTTTCTATAGTTTTCAGTGTATAGATTTTTCACCTCTTTGTTTAGATTTGTTCCTAGGTATTTTATGGGTTTTGGTGCAATTGTAAATTGGATCAATTCCTTGATTTCTCTTTCTATTGCTTCATTATTGGTGTATAGGAATACAACCGATTTCTGTGCATTGATTTTATATCCTGCAACTTTGCTGAATTCATGGATCAGTTCTAGCAGTTTTTTGGTGGAATCTTTTGGGTTTTCCACACAGGGTATTATGTCATCTGCAAAGAGTGAAAGTTTAACCTCCTCCTGGCTGATTTGGATGTCTTTTATTTCTTTTTTTTTTTTTCAACGTTTTTTATTTATTTTTGGGACAGAGAGAGACAGAGCATGAACGGGGGAGGGGCAGAGAGAGAGGGAGACACAGAATCGGAAACAGGCTCCAGGCTCCGAGCCATCAGCCCAGAGCCTGACGCGGGGCTCGAACTCACGGACCGCGAGATCGTGACCTGGCTGAAGTCGGACGCTTAACCGACTGCGCCACCCAGGCACCCCGGATGTCTTTTATTTCTTTGTGTTGTCTGATTGCTGAAGCTAAGGCTTCCAATACTATCTTGAATAACAGTGTCAAGAGTGGACATCCCTGTCTTGTTCCCAGCCTTAGGGGGAAACCTCTCAGTTTTTGTCCATTAAGGATGATATTAGTGGTGGGTCTTTCATACATGGCTTTTATGATCTTGAGGTATGATCCTTCTGTTCCTACTTTCTTGAGGGTTTTTATCAAGAAAGGATACTGTATTTTGTGAAATGCTTTCTCTGCATCTATTGAGAGGGTCATGTGGTTCTTGTCCTTTCTTTTATTGATGTGATGTATCACATTGATTGTTTTGTGGATATTGAATCAGCCCTGAATCCCAGGTATAAATCCCACTTGGTCCTGATGAATAATTTTTAAAAAAATTTTTTTTAATATTTATTCATTTTTGAGAGAGAGAGACAGAGCATGAACGGGGGAGGGGCAGAGAGAGAGGGAGACACAGAATCGGAAGCAGGCTCCAGGCTCTGAGCCATCAGCCCAGAGCCTGACGTGGGGCTCGAACTCACGGACTGCGAGATCGTGACCTGAGCTGAAGTCGGATGCTCAACTGACTGAGCCACCCAGGCGCCCCGAATAATTTTTTTAATGTATTATTGGATTGTCTGTTACATTCTTGAGAGGAATCTTAGGCCCAAAGGGGTTTACTGTGGTCAGACCCTCCCAGCATTGATCCAAAATATATGTTTTTCCCCATCCAGGGACCTCAGGTCCTAATCTTTCTCTCTCTGCCTATTTTATCCTATCTTTCCCTATCATATTAGGTTAACAAGGATTCATACTGGAGCACCTGGGTAGCTCAGTTGGTTAAGCATCCAATTTCAGCTCAGGTCATGATCTCACAGTTCATGGGTTCAAGCCCCAGATAGGGCCCTGTACTGACAGCTCAGAGCCTCAAGCCTGCTTCAGATTCTGTGTTTCCTTCTCTCTCTGCCCCTCCCCCACTTGTGCTTGCTCTCTCTCTCAAAAATAAAGCAATAAACATCACACACACACACACACACGCGCGCGCTTAGGGAGCCAGGGGAGCAGCAGGAGGTGTCTCCTTGAAGGGATGGACATTCCTAGGGTTCACTTGAAGAGAAACATTAAGAGTCCTCATGTTGAAGATCAGAAACCCAAGCGGCCCCCCTCAGGAAGGTGGGATGTCAGGCAGAAAAGAGACTTACCCTGCCTGGGAGCCAAGTCACCTCCCTCTGAGGGTGTCAGCGTAGAGCAATCCCCATTCCCAAACCCCTGAATGCATGTGAGAAATAAGGCCACTGACCCAATCAAAGGAGGGACGTGGAGACTCGGAGCACAGTGAAGCGAGGATTTAATCAACATTCTTGCAAGAGCGGGTGTGTGATGGACGGGCACATCTGGTGTAGTTACAGCAAACAATTTATTTCCTAGCGTGCAAGTCCCTCCTGATTCCTCATTGGCGGAGTACAATGGAGGTTACAGCCTTACCCAGACTTCGCCTATGCCCACGTAAGGCAAAAAGTAGTCTGTTTGGAACATATGTACATTTCCTGAGGCGACGCAGAGACTTTCAGTCCCTCCTTTGTTCTTTGGCGCATGCTCTCGCAAAGCCTTTGGAAAATAAGCCCGCAAAACGGAGAGGGTTAGAAGAACCAGGAAGTGAAGTGTCTAAGGGTTTGAGGCTCCATGGGGGGAGGAGGAGTTCATATAGATTTCCAATAGGTTGTAAGCCTACTGGTAACTAGACAGCTCAGCTCTTATTTGGTATTTCTGAAAATGAATCATCTCCCTTGTCACAGAGCTGCAAGCATGGCCGGTTCTCACATCTGCCAACCAGAGGTGAGGTGATTTGTTAAGGTAAATAGTGGTTTCTTCACACTAGGAAGCAGTGGATTCCGAGTTTGAAGCCAATTTTACTTTAAAGTCCATGCTGCCTCCATGAAAAGGCAAGAGACACAGTTCAAGTTCCCAAATGTGAAATTTCCAAAGTGTGTGACCTGGGACACATCACTTCCTCTCTGGGGTAAAAGGTAAAGGCTGCACTTGTGTATTGGTGTAGGAAACAAAGGCAAAAGAAAAAATTGAATTTCCTTACAACTGACAATTCCTTGAGACAGGCAGAGTGACCTCTGGAAACTCGACTGTCTCCATGTTGACACTTTGCTAAGGGCAAAAGTCAGTCTTAGCTTAACATTGTCCCGCCCCTCTAGGATCCTGTAGATCTAATTTAACATACAAAAATTCCTTTGGAATCTTTATCTCTACCCCTCAAGATACATGTTGGCAATCATGCTCCAAGCATATGGCCCACTGATATACATCTGAAGCATCTGTGACTGAGGTTTTACTGACCAGTAATAAATGACGTTTTCCTAACAACGGCTAGCCCCCTCAGGGTCCTGGAAACCTAGCTTCCAAAATACCTTGGAGGCTTATGCTGTCCCTAACTGCCTCTCAACTTGAAAGTCTATCATCAGTCACCCCTCACAGCGCCAGTGCAGCTCTTTCTGCCCAAGGGTCCTGTCCTGGGCTTTAATAAAACCACCTTTTTGCACCAAAGACGTCTCAAGTATTCTTTCTTGGTCATCCGCTCTGACACCCCCCCCCCAACTTCCACATCAGGTATCACTCCTGAAATGGGGACAACCCTAATCCAAGATTTTTTTTTTTTTTTAAGATTTTATTTTTAAGTAATCTCTACGCCCAAGGTGGGGCTCGAATTGACAACACAGAGATCAAGGGAAGCATGCCCTGGGACTGACAGCCAGGAGCATCCAAGGATTTCTTTTTGTAAAGGTTTATTAGCCTCTTCTAACCTTTATTAGCTCCCCTCCTCCCCCAGAATCACCAAGCACATCCTTCCAGGGGAGCCTGCCTCCTTGACCCCACGCAAACACGACGGAGACTCACGACCCAGGCGGACAGAATCTTGGCGCGGGGCTTGCGTCATCCCGATGCCCGCTAGTGCTGACGCGTATTGGCGGGCCTGCGCCTGCGCAAGAAGAGCCCAGGGCTAAGTGCGCGTGCGCACTGCGCGTTCGCCGGACAGGGTTAAGACCGCTTGGAGCGGAGATATGGATTCTTGAGTGTGGTGAAGAGTTTTGCCAACTCCGAGGGAGCGAGGGAGCAGTCGAGAATCCTCCTGGCGGCGACGGGATCAAGTTGAATCGCGGCAGGGCGAGTGGTCGAAAGCCGGGCGTGGCATGTCCCGGGTGCCCCGGTGCGGACAGTGAAGCGCGCGGCGAGCAGGATGGGCCGGCGCCGGGCGCCCGAGCTGTACCGGGCCCCGTTCCCGTTGTACGCGCTTCAGGTCGACCCCAGCGCGGGGCTGCTCATCGCTGCGGGCGGAGGAGGCGCTGCCAAGACGGGCATAAAGAATGGCGTGGTGAGAGCTCAGGGCCACTGGGGCCGGTCACGGCACGGGCGACGGCGGTAAGGGGTCTTGGGGGTGGGCTGTACCTCCGGCTGACACTAGCTGCATTTCTAGCTTGCCCCCTTCCCGGTGGAAAGCCCGGCGCCCTGGCGGGAATTTCACCTGAGAACTTACCACGAATCGTAGAGTAAAAACAGCACACGACACCGCTTAGGCAGGAACGCTTCAACTCAACCTCACAAGCAGCTCCAGGGGTCTTATCCTGGTCTTTTCTGGTCTCAGCTCTCCAGCAGCGGCAAGAGTGCTGCATTTGGTCTTTAGGCAAGGGTTCTTCACTCTTCTGAGGATTACCCAATTATTTTGTAAACTGGAGGTATTAATCCCAACCCTCCTTGCTGTACAGATTTGTGAAGTTCCAAAGAAAGAAAGAAAAGGAAAGAAGCAAGCAGAAAAGCAGAAAAGCCTTTTAAGTAGAAAGTGTAGTAAGCAAAGAGATAGGGCTTTAGACTATAGGATGTAAGGTTGTCCTTGAGGTGCTCTCTGGGCACCCCTGAACCTTGCTCACGCTGGTTCCCTCTTCCACAGCACTTTCTGCAGCTAGAACAAATTAATGGACGCCTGAGTGCCTCTTTGCTACACTCTCATGACACAGAGACACGGGCTACCATGAACTTGGCGCTGGCTGGTAACATCCTTGCTGCAGGGCAGGATGCCCACTGTCAGCTTCTGCGCTTCCAGACCCATCAGCAGAAGGGCAAAAACAAGACAGAGAAGGCAGGTGAGAAGCTCCCTCTTTAGCTTTGGGGTAAGGGTTAAATGAGTAAGATCACTTATTTTGGTTCCAAAAAAAGTGGGGTTGGAAGTGGGTTATGGTAGCAGGGAAGAAGCTGGATGTTCACTACTAGGGAGGGGGCAAGCACTACTTACTATAGGGCCCTGAAACCTGGCAGACTCTTTGTATTTCAGGTTGCAAGGAACAGGGGCCACGACAGAGGAAGGGGGCAGCCCCGGTAGAGAAGAAGTCTGGAGCTGAAACCCACCAGGAGGGGGTAGAACTCAGTGTAGAGAATTTGCAAGCGGTGCAGACAGACTTCAGCCCTGATCCGTTGCAAAAAGTTGTATGCTTCAACCATGATAACACCCTGCTCGCCACTGGAGGGACGGATGGCTACGTTCGCGTCTGGAAGGTGTGGTTTTGTGGGTTAGAGGATGAGTGTCAGTAGCAGCAAGGTCAGATTGTGATGAACTGATCATGGGTTCTGGGAAACGAGTAGAGCCTGTACAGAGTGGCAGAAAAGAAGAAGGGTGGGGATCATTGCACCCTTGCTAGGTACCTAGGGTAACCATGATGGTGGTTTGGTCGCAGGTACCCAGCCTAGAGAAAGTTCTGGAGTTCAGAGCCCATGAAGGAGAGATTGAGGACCTGGCTTTGGGGCCTGATGGCAAGGTGAGGAAGTGAGAGTGTCAAAAAAGTAGGTGATTATGCTGCTTGTCCAGTAAGTGGATCCCCTAACTGTCCATCCTTGGAATCTTGATTCCTGACTAGTTGGTAACTGTGGGCTGGGACCTTAAGGCCTCCGTGTGGCAGAAGGATCAGCTGGTGACACAGCTGCACTGGCAAGAGAACGGACCCACCTTTTCTAACACGCCTTACCGCTACCAGGCCTGCAGGTGTGAGACCCCAGAGGGTAGCTAAAAGAGGCACAGCCTAGATGTGGTGGGGGAGAGGGAAGAGACTGGGGGGAAGCTGGGGAGGATTGTAGCCTTGGTGGGTGTTACCCCAGGCCTGACCAGGGTGCAGGAGGGCACAAACCTCTGAGAAGGGCTGAGCAGGCCCCAGGAGCTGAATATCCTCTCACCTGGCCCCCAGGTTTGGGCAGGTTCCAGACCAGCCTGCCAGGCTGCGACTCTTCACAGTGCAGATTCCCCACAAGCGTCTGCGCCAGCCCCCACCCTGCTACCTTACAGCCTGGGATGGCTCCACCTTCTTGCCCCTTCGGACTAAGTCCTGCGGCCATGAAGTCATCTCCTGCCTTAGTGTCAGGTGTGAGACAGTGGTGACTTGGCTGGTTGTGGGGTGCCTGGGGGAGTTTGGAAGGGTGTCCTGTCTGAGGCTCTGAAGAGTACTATTGGTGAATGTTGCTGCATAGGCCCCCGGGACAGTGAGCACTTTATGTTTTGTTGCAGTGAATCGGGCACCTTCCTAGGCCTGGGCACAGTCACTGGCTCTGTTGCCATCTACATAGCTTTCTCTCTCCAGGTAATGGGTAAAGGTGGGCACAGGCCTGAGGGCTCTTTGGGGTGGGGACTCTGGGCCTGCTCGAACCTAAGTGTGTAGGAAGGGTCTGGCCCAGCTCTAGAGGAAAAGCCATCTGGGGACAGGGAGATTGTTTTCCAGGAGAATGTTCTGAACAGGGCCATCCTTCAATAGTTCTTCTCCTGTCTCCAGCGCCTCTATTATGTGAGGGAGGCTCATGGCATTGTCGTGACAGATGTGGCCTTTCTACCTGAGAAGGGTCGTGGTCCAGAGCTCCTTGGCTTCCATGAAACTGCCCTGTTCTCTGTGGCTGTGGATAGTCGTTGCCAGCTGCACTTGCTGCCCTCACGGAGTGAGTCATTGGGATGGGGGTGGGTACCGCCCTACCTCTAGCTATAGCAAAAACTTGCCCCTTGGAGAATGGGCCGCTTGTTTGTAGCCATCTGTCCCCTTCTTGAATGGTTTTGTTCTTAGGGCTGTGAAGCCCCTTTGCCTGCTGACTTCTTCCCTTACCCCTCTTGCAGGGAGTGTTCCTGTGTGGCTGCTGCTCCTGCTATGTGTCGGACTTATTGTTATGACCATCCTGCTGCTCCAGAGTGTCTTTCCAGGTTTTCTTTAGCCTTTCTGCTCTTAGGGAATCAGGGGCCTGGACATTACTACCTTCTAGAACAGAGTGGAGGCCTGAACCCCATTGCTCATTCCACCTGAATCCATAGCTGGCGTTCCTCTGATGAGACTGACGGGCGCTGCCTGCCCTGCCCACTTAAAGCGTGGCTATGGCCCTGTGTGACTCTGAATCCTGAGAACCCTTCATTCTTCATGCGTGGATCCGCCCAGGACAGTGGTATCTGAAAGGCCAGGCCACCCACCTGCATTCTTCCGCTGCCTGCCAGAGGCTCCAAAGTTGAGCTTGTCCTTTCTCCAGAAATATGTGAGGATGCCCAAGAACCTGGAGGTACTGCTGTCCATCACTTGGTCTTCACGTGAACCCCTGGCGTTTGCTGAAGCAAGCCCTGGCCTGGGACTTGCCGTTAGGGAAGGAAGGGGCAAAAGGAAGACCCAGGCAGTAATCTCTGGGTCCAGCTGGGTAGCCCCAAGCCAGCCAGGCGACATATACAATAAGTTCCTGGATGGTCTTCCCTACCCTTGAGAAAAGGGAAAATGAACCTCAGCACATTCAGCAGGAAAAGTTGATATTTAATAAACAAGCAAAGACTGAACTGAGACCCTGGTGGTACTCCTGTCAGTTCTTGCCTCCCTCAGAAGGTGAGAGATCCCTGAGGTTGAGCAGCTCCACTGGGTGCTGGAAGATGGCTTTGGCATACTGATGCAAGAGGCGGTTCATGTAGCTGTGCTGCCAGGGGAACAGCCCTTCCAGGAAGCCAATGTGGCCACCCCGGGCTGTGATGAGCAGTGCAACGTGGGGAGAGTGTTGGGCAGCCTGTACGGGAAGGGCTTGGGGAGGGGTTAGAGAGGAGGTCAGGAACTGGCCTTTTCTGAGAGCCCAGTCTCTCTCCCCTTGCACCTCACCACCTGTTTTCCCCAGGGCCTGTAAAGCATCCAGATTCAGGGTGCTCACCGTGGACTGGGGAGAAGGGGTCATCAGCTGCATTGAGGCAGAGCACAGGGGTCTGGATGGCATCTACCTTGGTTCTTGGGCTTGCTGCTTGGTAGTAGGTAACACAGTCTTGATATCCAAAAGCCACAGCTGTGTAGCGCTCATCAAACTGGCGGATTGTGCGGGCCTGCATGTGGTAGAGGGTGGGGTACGCTAGGATGAGGATAGGGAATAAGAAGATACTGAACAATTTTGGGTGGGGGTGGTGGTTGAAAGACTCTACCTGTAGCACAAAGTCTACGTTCACCACCTTTTCCATCACCTTCCTATTTCTGCAAAAGAGTTCATAGAGGTGTGACTCTCCTGGACCTGACCCTATCGTATCTCATGAATAAGCAAACCCAGTTACAAAACTAGTCTGAGCACTGGGAGAACCTGGTATTTCTGCCATCCCATCCTGCCTGCTGCCCCCTCCCACTTGCCAAAACCCTACCGGTTCACAATGTGACAGAGCTCGGCAGTGAGGCGCTGATTGAAGAGCAGTGAGTTGAGTGGGGTCTCCAGGGAGCGGGTGGTTTCAGAGGAATCCCAGCATGCCGATAGAGTCAGTGCTGCCACCAGCCCCGAATCTTGCCCTGTTCGAGCTAGGTGGTTCAGCACTAATATCCTGAAGGATGGATCCAGGGGCCGTGAAAGAAGGGTTTGCGTTAGTGAGTTGGGAAAGGGGGAGAGGACATGGGGGAGGAAACAAAGGAAGACTGGACCTTTGGGTCAAGCCCAGGCAACCTTTACCCTCCAAGAGAGATGCCCACAGCCAGCAGTGGAGCTTGGGAGTAGCGGTGCTTTATGTGGCTCACGACTGTCTCCAGATCTTCAGTGTTGCTGGCACAAAAGGCTCTGTGAGTCTGAGGCAAACCAGATAATTGGGTAGGGAGGGAGGCCCTGGCCAGAAGCAGAAAGATGGGAGGGTTCGAGAGATGGAAGGAAAATGGAAGAAGGATGGGTAGGTAGAGCCCCAGGGCCAAGGATCTCTTAAGGGAGTGGGGTGAAGGGCTACGATGAGGAAAGGATACTCACCAGCAGTTCTTCCCCACGGCAGCCTCGGTTGTTAAATACAACAGCTCTGTGACACACACAGGTACGTCTCAGCCAGGCCTTTCCTAGAAGCCCCAGTCCCCTTTTGGTAGCCTTCAGGAAGACCCCAGTCAGAAGTGCCCCTCATATAGTGCTTTCTTCCCAGAGGTATCAGGGTCTTGATCGGCCTTCCTATTACAAGGCCTCAGATACCACCCACTGCCTCCGGGCTGGACCCATCCTTACCTATAACCATCCCTCAGAGCTTGGTTGACTAGTTGTGAGATATAGGAGTCCTGGCTACTGCCTGTGATACCAGGAAGCAGTAATACAATAGGCTGGGTGGTGGGGTCAGGATATTGACTGCTGTTGTGCTGGCCAGCCCAGTCTAGCAGGAGCTGTCCTCCATCTGGGGTTTGGAGGACTTCGCTGTGGTTTTGGAGAAAAGGGCACACCAAGATACTATGAGGAACTCCGTGTGCTTCAGAAGGTTTACCTCTCTTCCCCACAAACAACTCCCACAACTTCCCTCCTGTATCATTTGAGGACACACACTGCCCGACATTAAGACCATAACAAGGTGTAATGGGACGTAAAAGATTAAATATTACCTCACTGTTGTGCAATTAAATAGCCCTTCTGTATAACCACTCTCGTTATCCTCAACACACTGAGGTATGTGGGGCAAAGATTACCTTCAGTTTTAAGAAGTAGACAGGATTTCCCTATAGTTGCAGCTTACTGTTCACCCGCTCTGTCCCTTCTTACCTCCAGTAAGGGACTGGAGGCCGAGACTGCAGCAAGACTCGAAAGATGGTTTGTAGCCGCCCCTCAAAACACCACAGCGCAGGGTAGAAAGTCTCCAGAGTGATCGGACAGTGTTGCTCCAGGAGGGCCAGAAACCGGGGCCCGGTCACCAGTTGAGGCCTCTGTAACCACAACAGTCTACCTCACTCCCCTGGATTTTGCACAGCCAGTGAGGCACCTGACACCAGAGCAACCCCTCTCCAGAGGCCGGCCTCTGGGGGTGAGAGACCTAACATACCTTAGCCTGGAATGGCCAAGTCACCTCTGTTTATAATAGAGTCCAGCTGGAGCCCCAGAGAACTCCAGTCCTGGAGGGCGAACTCCAGTCCTGGAGGGCAACCTCCGGCACGGACTCAACTGACCTGGAACCAGGGCTGGGAACTGCTGCAGCTGACTGAGTGCTGACCCCTCCGCTCAGGCTATCTGTGCCCCAAACCCATTTTGCAGAGAGCAGGTAATATCAACTGCCCAGCTGGGTCCTTGCGGAAAGGGTTGGCATCCTAGTCAGAGGCTGAAGAAATGCAGTACCATTCAGTCTGTGACTTCTGCCTTGCAATTGATTTACCACACTCCTCTTCCTCAGACTAGCTCCAGCCATGCTGGCTGCGCCTGATTTTAGCACCCCATTGCCACATACTCGCGTTCCCTCCCTACCGTGCGCTCACTGCTGCTTCTACTACAGCACCTCATTTTCTCGCTCATAGGACCCCTGTCGTCAGACCATACTCCAAAGGAGGAATGGTCCCGATGTGAACAGATTTTCCTCTTGTTTCATGACAGCCAGAGGGAAGGTAACACAATGGCAGGGACAGACAAGTCAGTGGGGACTCGGCTCTGACTTTCCACCCCTCTGCTTGGTTCTTGGGTACGCATCAAGTGAATGAGAGGGCTAGCCGCATAGCAGGCTTATGAAACAGGGGCATGTTGTACAAAGCCAAAAGGTCACAGTCTCAAGAAATTTCTATTGCTGTTGCAAGCCCTAAGGAACCTGAGGACCAGATTCCTATGTCTTCTGCAGTTTTAGTACCCAAAAAAAGGCTGGGTAAATTATGAACTAGAGAGGCCAAGTTGCTAGCGCAGCTGTTGAGAGGTGTGATTCATAACATGGTCTTTAACCCCCGGACTAATAATGCTTGAGATTCATTGTATGCTATGTGCAGGTTCTAGGCTAAGCCCAACCTTATGAGGGAGCATATTTCATAGGTGAAGAAACAGTGACCCAAAGAGTTTAAGTTGTTTGCCCAAAGTCACACAGCAAGCAAGAGGCAAAGCAGAATTCGCAATTATGATACTACCACCAATACTAGTAGGTTGAATTTGTTGAGTGCTCATGTTTCAAGCATTGTGCTAAGCACTTTACATAATTATACCCTGTGATTTTCACAATAGCTCTTTGACAGTAGATCCTGTGATCCCCCGTGGGAACAGGTTGGAATGTTGAGTAAGTTGTCAAGGGTCATGAAGCCTGCCAAAGACAGCTAGTGGCGGAACTGGAATTCAAACCCAGGTCTGACTCCAGAGCTTATGCTCTTAATCACCATACTATATTACTTCCTAATTGCCAGGATTTTGAGTTGTCATCAATCTGTGGTTTTTTGTTTTTTTTTTAAGTTTAGTTAGAGAATGCAAGGAGGGAAGGGGAAGAGAGAGGGAGAGACAGAATCCCAAGTAGGCTCCACACTGTCAGGGCAGAGTTTGGGGCTCAAACTCAACGAACCACGAGATTATGACCTGAGCCGAGATCAAGAGTCTGACACTTAACCAACTGAGCCACCCACGTGCCCCAATTTAGGGAATTCTTGATCAAATAAGCTCAGTAGTGTAGAATGAACTAGGTCACACATTTGATTTACATGGGTTAATTTCATTTGAGCTCTAGTGAAGTATTTTTTTTAATTTTTTTTAACGTTTATTGATTTTTGAGACAGAGAGAAACAGAGCATGAATGGGGGAGAAACAGAGACAGAGAGAGAGGAAGACACAGAATCTGAAGCAGGCTCCAGGCTCTGAGCTGTCAGCACAGAGCCCGATGCAGGGCTCGAACTCACAGACCGAGAGATCATGACCTGAGCCGAAGTCAGATGCTTAATCGACTGAGCCACGCAGGCGCCCCATAGTGAAGTATTTCTAGACTCATTCCTGAGAATTAATTAGTAATATGCCATTGGTCACTGTGGGTAAATCAATAATAGTCCATTATCATGCTGGACAATCCAAACTCCTCAGGGCTTCCAGAATGTGCTTTTTCCTGCATTGTAACCAATATTTGGAAGTCAAGGAGGGGTTTGGAGTAAAAAACGGCAGAGGTCTCTGAGTTCTTTGTGGCTGATCCAAGCAAAGGAAAATGTTTATTAAGGACAGCTCTGGTCTGAAATGATTGACTTTTGAAATCAGGCATATAAGGTAGGATTTATAGGGTACTGTAAGGTTTGGATTTTTGTTTTATTAAGGCAGATTTAATACATGCGAATGTAGAAACCTCTGAAAATACAGAAAGTTTAGATAACATTTAAATTCCCTATAGATCTTTAAGGGCTTGAATCGATAGGTTTTTTTTTTTATTAGATTCAGTTACCTAGAACAGCTTAATGAAGATTAAAAGATTTAGATTTTTCTGGATATATGAATTATGTATTTTGTCTAAATTTCAGTGTTCAACTTCAGTGTCCAAGTTCATCAAAATCAACCTCTTGAGACTTTACCATTGCATTATATATACGCGGAGAGCCCAGAACTTAACACAGGGCTGAATGAACAACGACAGGGTTATCCACGAGTCCTGAGCTGCACAGGGAACCTCTACCCGCCCTTAAGAGAAGCAAGGCTCTGCTAAGTGGACAGGATGGTGGGAGTCAGCCACATCTGCACAGGCCTCCGGTTCCTTTGTTCTGTGAAGTTAGTGAGAAACTCAACTCAACTGCCTTTTTAGAAGAGGAAAGCGTCTCCCTGACACCTGAGGATGCCTTCCAGCCGGCCCTTCCTCAACTGTTTGTCTCTATCATTGGGAGCAGCACCCCTCTGATGGCTGAAAGGCCCAACTGGCATGGGGAGCATTTGGGACGCAGAGAATCTAGGCAGACAAAGAAGCAAAACTCTTCGTTAGGTGATAATAGCAAAACAGAACCCTGTTGTAGCATGGCAGGGCTGGTGGTGGAATTGGGGCATCAAATTTCACCTGGGGCAGGGGGCCCAATCATGCCACCTCCCACAAAGGGCTCTATCCCCTGGCTGGAAGCTGCCCCTTAGGCCCAAGTATCCTAAACCCGCCGGCCAGAGCTTTGGACCCGCACCCACCTGGGGCACACATATCCAGTAGTAGCCCAAGTAGAGGGTAGCGCCAAGACCCAAAAGCAGAGAGAAGGGCTCTGTCCAGGTGCCAGTCTGAGGGCTCTGGGAAGAGCTCAGCATCTTGGGTGGTTGGATTCTGACTTCCCAGTTCTTGACCAGTTCCTGCACCTGGTTCTTGGCCGGGAGGCCGGCAGGTGTGCGCCGGGCCCCGCCCCTTACACGCCATTGGACAGTCTGTTCAGGGACGGCCTCCGCTGCCGGGTGGGGCGGGGGTCCTGGCCCCGCCCCGCCCACCGCCGCCGCGCTCCGCGGCGGGCGTGGCAAAGGGCGGGGCCCGGACCTCAACCCGCGCTGAGCAGAACCGAGTTACCAGTGGTGACCTCCCTGCCCGTCGCCCGCTTCGCGCGCCTGGGCGCCTCCTGCTTCCGCCTCCCGGTGACTAGCGGTGCCGCCCTTGCAAGGACCACCACCCTCTCCCCCAGCCTCCATCTTGGTGAGACGTGTCTCCAGCGCCTTCCTCAAACTCTGCCCCCGCCACGCTAGTTAGGCAGTTTGGTTACGGTCCCCTAGTCAACCAGTCACTGACACACAGGACACAGCCACTCCTTGGTGACATCCTGCCCTTTCACACAGGACAGCCATTCACTGTGAACTTCACCTTCAGGACGTGGCCGCTCACCTTGTGACGCCCTGCAGTCCTGCAGTGTTCAGCTATTCACAGTGGACTTCCCATACTGGACACAGCCATTCATACTGTGGCACCCAGTCACATAGGTTTCAGCTATTGGGTGGATGGCATTCCACATAGAGTCACACACACACAAAGGTTAAGGTCACATACCATCACTCTACACCGTCTTTCATAATGTCAAGTAAGTACAATAGATACGTACTCATCCCCCACTTTGTACCAGGCAGTGGGATACCCCTGGAATGCTCTTGCCTGTCGTCACTGGAATGTGGAAACGAATAAGCAATCTAATAGAGCAGTGGTTCTCAGCCGTGACTGAAGATTAGGATCATCTGGGAGTTTTGTTTTGTTTTTTAATTTGTTTAACGTTTATATTTTTGAGAGAGGGAGAGACAGAGCGTGAGCTGGGGGCAGAGGGGGGTGGTGGGCAGAGAGGGAGACACAGAATATGAAGCAAGCTTCAGGGTCTGAGCTGTCAGCCCAGAGCCCGATGTGGGACTTGAACTCATGAACCATGACATCATGACCTGAGCCAAAGTTGGCCGTTTAACTGAGCCACCAGGCGCCCTTCATCTGGGAGTTTTAAAAACAACCAGCGCCCAGGCCTCACCCCCTGCTATAGTTGGTTTGGAGAGGAGACTAGGTATCAATATAACTTAGAAGTTCTTTGGAAGATTCAAATGTGTAGTCAGGGTTGAACCCCTGCGGTAGGGCACAGGGCTAGCTAGATAGGGGAAGTACTAGCTGCAGTGAGAGCACTGAGGAGGGTGCCCGAACACCATGGGTCAGAGCAAGTGTACCCGGATGTTAAGTGATGATACATTTAAGGTGAAACCAAAAATTGAGTAGGAGTTTCCCAGGCAAGGGGGAGGTGGGAAGAGAATAGTTGTTCCAGGAGCAGAAACAGCGTAAGCAAAAGCCTGGGTGTGAGAGACTTCTTAAAGGAACCAAAAGAAATCTGGTTGTCTGGAGCATATGAGATGGTCAAGAATCAGGCTGTGAGCAGCTACACAAGGGATGTGAGAGTTTAAACTAAGGATGGGGGAAAACCATCAAAGAGTTTTACAAAGGGGTGAGCAACATGACCGGCGTTATGTTTTAAAGGAATCATTCAGGCAACTTGGAGAATGGATTGATTGGAGGAGGCTGAGAATGGAAACAGGCCAGTTAGGAGGCTGTTAACAGTACTTCGGCATGGCAGGTGGCTGCCTGGACTGGAGGAGCTTGGGAGAGGAGTGAAGATCTTTAAGACAGGAGGCAGAATGGAATAGGACTTGGTGTTTGGAGGTCAGGAGAGAAGGAGAAATCATGAAGGATGTGCAGGTTTCTGACTGTATGAGTCAGGGATGCATGACGGTACCAGTCCCTGGGTTAAGGAAACTGGGGGAAGGGAAGGTTTGAGGAGGAAGAGGATGCGTTCTGAACTCAGACACACAGAGGTTAGGGTGCTGGTAGGTGTTCTAATTGCTTTTTCTTAGATTCTGTATTTGTCTATTTGGCATCTGTCAGTCACAGGGCCAAACTAACAGCCGAAGTTGACGTTTCGTCTGCAATCCAGAGCCCATACTCTGAGCCACTTCTTTGATCTAAATCTCACAGGACAAGCCAATATTTCCCCTGTCCTAAATCAACCCAGGGTCAGGTATCAGATAACTAGGGACAGTCCCTGTGTCCCAAAGCCTGCCTGATTACTCAAACTAGCCAATTCTAAGCTGTCTACCTTGCCCTGCCTTGCCTTTCCACTTAATAAAGGCTGTGGCCTCTGCCTTCCTCCTTGCTCCTTTCTGCCCATGACAGAAGCCCACTGGGGTTTCCCCCTGTCATCCTGTGTAGTGAGCTATGCCTGTCGTTTCCAGGATAACTGGAGCACTAAATTTTTCTTCCAATGACATTGACCTCTCCACGTTGTCACTCAGTCACCTTTATACATTAAAATCTAGGCACAAATTAGAGGATGTTCATTTCCTGAAGAGGTCTGGGGCTTGGGGCTTGGAATTTGAGGTTTGGCAGCCATCAGCATTTAAATGATATATTCGTTTTCAGGGTTGCCATAACAAAGTACCACACACGGGCTGTCTTAAACAATAGGAGTTTATTGTCTTACAGTTCTGGGGACTAGAAGTCCAACTTCAAAGTGCCAGAAAGATCGGTTCCTTCTGAGAGCTGTGAGGAAGAATCTGTCCCAGGTCTCTTCTCTGGCTTCTGGTGGTGTGCTGGCAATCTTTGGCATGTAGAAGCTTCTTGGCCACAAGAACATGCTACCTGCATCTTCACAAGACGCTTTCCCTGTGTGTGTGTGTGTGTGTGTGTGTGTGTGTGTGTGTGTGTGTCTATGTCCAAATTTGCCCCTTTTAAAATAGCTTATTTATTTATTTTGAGAGGAGAGAGAGCAAGCAGGGGACGGAAAGAGAGACAGAGAGTCCCAAGCAGGCTCTGCACTGTCAGTGCATAGCCCAACCTGAGGCTCAAACTCACAAACTGTGAGATCATGACTTGAGCCGAGACCAAGAATCGGACGCTTAACCGAGCCACTCCAGAGCCCCCAAGTTTCCCCTTTTCACGTGGACACCAGTCAAATTGGAGCGGGGTGGGCTCACCCTACTCCAGTAGGACCTCATTTTCACTTCTTATACCTGCCGCGACCCTATTTCCAAATAAAGTCACATTCTGAGGTATTGGGGGTTAGGATGTCAACATATGACTTTTTGAGGGACTCAGTTCAACCCATAACAGATAGTGATGGAAGCAACATGAACAGACAAACACATGAACAGATAGAAGTGAGGGGAGAGCCCAGAGGGAGCCCAGAGGAACTCTGTTGCGTAAAGAAAACTAAGAAGAAACGAGTAGAGGGAGAAGATGGTGTTGCTGGACGGTGGGTCCCATAATTCTCGCAGGTAGTGTCCAGCAATGTCCGCCATAGGAAGGAGGACAGAATGACTTCGATGAGAGTCAGTTGTTCTGAAAGATGCAGATTGGACGGAGCTGAAGGAGAGGGAGACGTTGAAGATTCTGAAGAGATAAGTTATTCCTTTGAAGAACTAAGTCCTTGTGGGGTGCCTGAGCGGCTCAGTTGTTTGACCGTCTGATTCTTGGTTTCAGGTCCGGTCATGATCTTGCAGTTTGTGATGACTGCACAGAGCCTGCTTGGATTCTCTCTCTCCCCGCCTCTCTCTGCCCCTCCCCTGCTGATGTGTGCACACTCCTGTGCTCGCTCTCTCTCTCTCTCACACACACAAAATAAATGAAAGAAAGAAAGAAAGAAAGAAAGAAAGAAAGAAAGAAAGAAAGAGAAAGAAAGGGAGAAAGAAAGAAGGAAAGAAAGAGAAAGAAAGAAAGAAAGAAAGAAAGAAAGAAAGAAAGAAAGAAAGAAAGAAAGAAAGAAAAAGAAAATAAAAGAGAAAGGAAGGAAGGAAGGAAGGAAGGAAGGAAGGAAGGAAGGAAGGGAGGGAGGAAGAAAGGAAGGAAGGAAGGAAGTCCTTGGGCCAGTGGGTGAAGATGTAGTCTGAAGCCTAGGAGGAATTGATCATTGTGACAAAAGTAGGTGACACTCCATTTTGAGTAGGTGACACTTTGCTGGCAAACGACTGCCACCATCACCCTTAAGATGACACTTTTCCCAGCCCTCTCGCCAACCATGTCTCGTATGCAGCCGCTTCTCAGTGATGCACCTGGTCACAGCCACCCAATGACACCTTCCCTGGAAACCAGCAGTCACAGCTGTCATTTGAGCAACTCAGGAAAGAGTTCAACCAACTACCCTAACACGTGTACCGCTACTGTCCTCTCCTGTCACACCCCCGGACAATCATTCCCACCCTGGCCATACGCTCTCAGGGCCATGTTGTCGCTCTGGACACACAGTCACACAAAATACCTCTACTGTCACAAGTGCCTCACGCACACGGCCACATCCACTAGTCACAGCCACACTAACAGTTCCGTCCTGTCTCGCACACAGGCTGGGCGCCGGCGGGCAGTGGCACCGGCAGCACCACCACAGTTAGGCACGCTTCTCCTGAGCACCAGCATCACCAGCTGTCTCTCTAGAAGTCTGTCCCTGTCTCTCTCACGGAGACACGGGCACACGCGCGCACGCACACGCGCGCCGGGGCCGCGGGGAGGAAGCCCGGCGCGGGCTGCGGAGGGCGGCGGCCCTGCCCGCGGCCGCTGGCGCTGCGGACTCTGCCCGGGCCAGGGCGGCGGCCGGCCGGAGGGCGACGTGGAGCGGCCACGTGGAGCGGCCCGGGGGAGGGCCCGGCGGCGGCGAGCCGAGGCGCGGCCGGCGCACAGCCTCCAGCCGCCGCGAAGCCGGACCCCAGCCCTCGCCGCGCCGCCGCAGGTGGGTCCGCGCTCGGCGTCGGGCGGCCTCGCCCCGGGCCTGGCGGGCTGGGGGCCGCGGGGCTGCGGGGCGGGGGCGGCCTCCGGCCTCTGGAGGCCCAGGCTGCGGGCGCCGCCCCTCTGCGTCCCCGGGCGGGGGCGGCGAGGAGTGGCGGCTCCAGCCTCGGGGCACCTCCCGGGAGGAGGTTACCCCGGAGGGCGAGTAGAGGAAGGGGCTGGAGAGCGAATCCCGAGCTCTCTAGGCGTGGTGATGGGGTTTCACAGTTCCCCGGCCGCCTTTACCCCCGTGTCTCCTTTGTCTCTCTGACATCGTGGGAGGGAGGTTGGGGGCTGGCAGGAGTTTCATCCTCATTTGACAGGTGAAGAAAAGGGGGACTGGGGAGGGACCCCAGCTGGGGCCAGCTGGAAGTGTTAGGGTGGAGACCAGCTGTCAGGTGTGGGGGACCTTTTTGGCCGTAAAGCCACTCTCTCTTCTTTTGGGGGAGGGGAGTGTCCTGGGAGGCACAGGGGGCACCAGAGGGATAAGTTAAGGGTGAGGATTTGGTTCAAAAGAACTTTGGGACAGTTAGACTCAGCCAGAAATGGGATGGATGCCCTATGAGGTGCTAGACTCCTGCCCTGGAAAGTCAAGCGGGGGCTGAATGGCCATTGACAGGGATGCTGTGGAAGAAATCTTTGCATTGGATGGGAAGCTACCCAAGATAAAAGGCCCCTGCCACTTCCTAGATTCTCTGGAAATACTCAAAGAGCATGCGCTCGCTGCCAGTCATGTAACGGACATTATCCCACTGCATCTTCCCCAGGCCCGTACAAGGCTGATACTGTTGTTCCAGGCGCAGAGAGATTCAGACACCCACCTAGGCCCCAGCGACAGGACGGAGGGGCCGGGTTTGATCAGAGGTCTGACCCCAAGGCTGGGCTCTCCTCCCGTGCTCGGAGGCAAAGGCTTGAAGAAATCTGAGGCCTGAGAGTCGCTGTGACTGGGAGTGTATGAATGGGAGTGTGTGTGAAGGATGTGAGTAACTATTACATGACAACTGTTAACTATGAGTTGCAGTGGCTTTCGCGTCGTCATGAGAGTAAATTACGTTTATGAGCATCATAGTTATAGGAAATGATTAGGAACATTTTATTTGACAGGCAGTGGTTCAATAATGGCTTTATTTCTTCTGTTGCTTACAAAAGCTTCTGTAAATGCTGAGAAATGTCTTACGTGTGGACAAGTCACATTATGCCAACCTCATTACACATTACTTGAAGTGCTGTAGCTGACTTCCTTTAAGCAATATAGGTGGGTCATCTGTACTAAAAATGCCAGTTTGAAGCATAACTCCTGAGAATATTACTTGGATTGACATTAACAGTCCACGTACAGTTATTCAAGTTTGTGACGTGAACTATCGTCAGAATGCTCAGGTTGTCAGGAGGGCCCAGGTTATTCCAGGTAGAAGGTAGAACAGCTTGGGCAAAAGCACTGTAAAGTGAAAGTGAGAGGTATTTTGGGAGCCTCTCCTCTGCAGCAGAGCATTAGTGTCATAGAGCACCGGAAGATGAGTATAAAATGGTGACCTGATATCTATCTAATTGTAGAAGGCCTTGAAAATGCCAAGGTGAGGACTTTGGACTCTAATAGAAATAGGGTGCCACTGAAGATTTTGGAGTTCCAGCTAAGGAAGATTAATGTGATGTGGGTATGGAGGGTCCTTTAAATGGAGAAGATACCAGAGGCAAGGGCAAGAGAGAGGCTACTGCATTAATTTGTGCAAGAAGTACTTCGTTATGCACTTAACATTCACTGTAACCCTGTGAGTTGCATACTGTTATTATCTCCCTTGTGCAGGTAAGGTAACTGAAGTTCAGTGAGGACAGCCTGTGGTGGAGCTGGGATTTGAACCTAGGCCTGGTTGGTTCCAAAGCTCTGTTCTCTGTCCACTACACATGCTGCATAGTTACATACTTGTGATGGGTGCATATGACCGAGACGAGGAGAGTACTGGTAATTCGTGTGGACAGGGTACATACTTTTCAGGGCCCAGGACAAAAACAAAATTAAGAATTTCAAGATGGAGGGGTGCCTGGGTGGCTCAGTCCGTTAAACGGCTGACTCTTGATTTTGGCTCAGGTCGTGATCTTGCAGTTCATGGGTTTGAGTCCTACACTGGGCTCTGCACTGACAGTTTCTCTCTCCCTCTCTCTCTGCCCCTCCCCCTGCTTGCACTCTCTAAATAAATAAATAAATAAACATTAAAAAATATATTAAAGAAAAAGAATTTCAAAACAGTGACAGCAGAGTATTACACTAAGCACAGGGCCCCTCCGAGAGCTGGGCCCCTGTGTGACTGCCCAGGTCACACGCAGTTCAGATTACTCAGACAACTTTAACAAACCGCCTCGAAACTTAGTGGCTGAAAACAATAACTTTGACTTTGCTCACGAGCGTGCCGTCTGGGCAGGGGTATGGAGACAAGCACATTTCTGCTCCATTCAGTGTGGGCTGGGGTACCTGGAAAGCTGGGGGTCAGAATCACCTGAAGGTTTGCTCTTTCTCCTGGATGGTCCTTGGGCTGGGGAGATGTGAGCGGCTGAAGGCCAGAACAGCCGAGGCTCCTCAGACATCTCGCTGTCTGTGGTTTCTCCAGTCTTCGGTGTGGTAGCTTCAGGGACGCCAGACTTCTTCCACGGCAGCTCAGGGCTTCAGACGCGCATATCTGCATGTAGGGAGAGAGAGAGGGAGAGAGAACCAGAACCAGGTACAAGCTATGTCACCTTTTAAGACCCACACTTGAAAGTCACGTAGCATCATTTCAGCTCTTCATTAGGAGTGAGTGGCTGAGTCCAGATCATATACAAGGAAAGGCAAATTAGACTCAATCCTTTGTGGGAAGAAGTGTCAAAGAATTTGCAGACATGTTTTTTCAAACCAGCACATTTGGCCTAACGAGTGTGTACATTAGTGGGACCGGAGGGTGCTTCTCCTTTATGCCTGAGTTGCTACCCCCAGAGAGTCCTCTTTTAAAAGGCAACTCGTAGTGGATGATAACACATTAAGCCTGGATAATAGGTTTGGACAGCTCTGAGGGATTTAAATTACTTCAGTGCCTCCTGTAGGCGTAGTAGGTCCTGGCAGAAAACAGATGGGGGTGGGGGGGTGCGGTAGTGTGGGGTATACCCACACCATCTGAGGGTATCCAGGGAGGGGTGGGGATGTGTGAAGCCACTGCGGAGCAGTCCAAGAAAACTTCTGGAGGGGAAGAAGGCATTATTGTACAGCCAGGCATGGGATTTTACAAGATATGTAAAATCTTGTGTCAGTTATTTATTTATTTATTTATTTATTTATTTAATTTATTTATTTTTATTTTTTTTTTCACGTTTATTTATTTTTGAGACAGAAGGAGACAGAGCATGAACGGGGGAGGGTCAAAGGGAGGGAGACACAGAATCTGAAACAGGCTCCAGGCTCTGAGCTGTCAGCACAGAGCCCGACACGGGGCTCAAACTCACAGACTGCGAAATCATGACCTGATTTCCAAAAGCGGCCAAAGTCGGCCGCTTAACCGACTGAGCCACCCAGGCGCCCCAAATCTTGTGTCATTTAACCCTTACCACACCCCACGAGAGGTCCGCCTCACGTGCCACACGAGAACCCGAAACACAGAAGTCACACAGCTACTGTGTTCCAGAGCCAGGATTTGGATTCAGGCAGCCTGAGGTTAGGGCCCCTTCCCTTACACTTTGGGCTGTGCCACCTATGCCTTATAATTCTGTGTTTCTCTTTCTCTTAGTCATTGCTTAACATCTGTATCTTTTCCTACTTATATATTTGCAAGCTTTAAAAAAAAAAAAGGAATAAGTACTTCTACTTCATACTCTCATCTCACTTATAAGAGTGCCTCACATATAGTAGGTGCTCAATAAATATTGAAGAACTAAATACACTTTATCTTCATTCTACAAACTTAGTATTTATACTTGCCTTCCCTACAGATGCTCACCCTCCTGGCCTTTGTCATGAAAAGTCTTTGACATCTGGTGCTACCCATGCTGTCCTCTGTGGCATCTGGTCCCAGGATCTATACTTTCTGGCATTCTCCGTCTGGCCTCTTTTGGCCAGCTGGCCCTCTCAGCCATTATGTGCCTCTCCTTCTGCCTTAGAGAACCCTCAGCTGAACCTTGCCATCACCACCCCTGAAACCCAGCAGCACTCTGGATACCAGACCCCTTCACCTATATCCTCCTTCAGCCATTGTTTCCTGGGTGCTCCGGTGCCCTGCGGGCAGGACCTTCCCTCTAACCCTCCTGGCTAAGGCACACATCCCTGCAGTTCTTGCATTTCCACTCAGTCTCCATGGACTTTCTGTTGAGATTTCTGTCTTGAACCCCCTGTTGCAGTAGGCAGCGGTGTTGAAACCCTACTTGCCTCCAGTCCTCACTTGTCCCACTGCACTTGACTTACCATGTCCTTCGTGATACAGAAGTTTAAACCCTTGATATATTCAAATCTGTCTGTTTTTTCCTTTGAGACTTATGAGTTTGTAGTATTTACATTTTTTATGTTTACTTTTGAGAGAGAGAGTGCACGCACGCAAAAGCTGGGGAGGGACAGAGAGAGGGGAACAGAGGATCTGAAGCAGGCTCTGTAGAGAGCCCTATGCGAGGTTCAAACTAACCTCGTGAGATCATGACCTGAGCTGAAGTTGGATGCTTAACCGACTGAGCCACCCAGGCGCCCCAGTATCTATCATTTTGTATTGCTCCGTCCTATAATGAGATTTGCTTAGCCATTGCCTAAATGTTAGACAATGTCAGGTTGTTTGTTTCTTTGACTAATATTTATAGCACAGTTATAGATATCTTTGTAGTTTCTTTTTCCATTTGAGTTCTTCCCTATGTAATCCTCAGGATGGTGTTATTGGGTCAGAGTTTCATGGCAATTAATACATATTTGCAGATTACCTCTCTAGAAACGTTTCAGGTTTGTAGTCTCTCAAGTGATATAGGTTAATCCTCACTGATTCAAATTATGTAATGGTTATAGGACTATTAAGATTTGCTATTTCCTTTTCCATCAGTTTTGCTACTAAGTTTTTCTAGGAAATTAGCTCTATCCTCTAAGAAGTTTTCAAATCTCTGCTGTTTCTATAGTTATGTCCCCATTTTCATTTTATTTGTACCTTTTCTCTTTGTTCTTAATGCGAATTGTCAGAGGTTTGTCTATTGAATTAGTCCCTTTTTAAATTTATTTATTTATTTTTTATTTTTTATTTTAGAGAGGGGGAGCAGAGGGAGAGAGGGAGAGAATCTTAAGCAGGCTCCATGCTCAGCATTCAGCCCAAATCAGGGCTCGATCCCACAACCCTAGGATCATGACCTGAGCCAAAACTAAGAGTCAGAAGCTCAACTAACTGAGCCACCCAGGTGCCCCTGTATTAGTCCTTTTATTTTTTTATTTTTTTATTTAAAAAAATTTTTTTTTCAACATTTTTTATTTATTTTTGGGACAGAGAGAGACAGAGCATGAACGGGGGAGGGGCAGAGAGAGAGGGAGACACAGAATCAGAAACAGGCTCCAGGCTCCGAGCCATCAGCCCAGAGCCTGACGCGGGGCTCGAACTCACGGACCGCGAGATCGTGACCTGGCTGAAGTCGGACGCTTAACCGACTGCGCCACCCAGGCGCCCCTGTATTAGTCCTTTTAAAGAAACACCAGTGATGGGGCGCCTGGGTGGCTCAGTCAGTTGAGCTTCCAACCTGAGCTCAGGTCATGATCTCACTGTTCATGAGTTCGAGCCCTGCGTCGGGCTCAGCACTGACCACTCAGAGCCTGGAGCCTGCTTCGGATTCTGTGTCTCCCTCTCTTTCTCTGCCCCTCCCCCACTCATGCGCTGTCTGTCACCCTCTCTCAAAAATAAATAAATAAATAAACATTAAAAAATTATTAAAAAATAGAAAAGAAACACCAGTATTTGGCTTTGCTGCTCTTCTCTATCGTGTTCCTAATTTCTGCCATCTCTTATTACTTTATTTCTTAGTTTATTCTGTTTTACTAGCTTGTTGAGTTGGAAGGTTTAACTCATTAACTTTTAGTCCTTTCTTCTAATATACACTTTGAAGTCAATCCATTTTCCCTCTGATACCACTTTGATTACCTATCTTGTTTTCATGCATATCCTCCCAGTATTATCCAATTCTAAGTATTTAACAGTTTCCATTATGATTTTCTTCTTTGAATTTTTTTTTTCAACGTTTATTTATTTTTGGGACAGAGAGAGACAGAGCATGAACGGGGGAGGGACAGAGAGAGAGGGAGACACAGAATCGGAAACAGGCTCCAGGCTCTGAGCCATCAGCCCAGAGCCTGACGCGGGGCTCGAACTCACGGACCGTGAGATCGTGACCTGGCTGAAGTCGGACGCTTAACCGACTGCGCCACCCAGGCGCCCCATGATTTTCTTCTTTGATCCACATACAAGTATGACTTCTAAATTTCCATATACGTGAGATTTTTTACATAATTTTTGTTATTGCTTTCTAATGTAATTGTATGTTAGGCATATAATACAGGGTGAGACAGGTTCTTTTTTTTTTTTTCCTCTAACGTTTATTTTTAAGACAGAGAGAGACAGAGCATGAACAGGGGAGTGTCAGAGAGAGAGGGAGGCACAGAATCTGAAACAGGCTCTAGGCTCTGAGCTGTCAGCACAGAACCTGACCCGGGGCTTGAACTCACAGACCGCGAGATCATGACCTGAGCCAAAGTCGGACGCTTAACCGACTGAGCCACCCAGGCGCCCCAGGCATATACTTTTTTAATGTTTATTTATTTTTGGAGAGAGAGAGAGACAGAGTGTGAGCAGGGGAGGGGCAGAGAGAGAGAGGGAGACACAGAACCCGAAGCAGTCTCCAGGCTCCGAGCTGTCAGCACAGAGCCCGATGTGGGGCTCGAATTCACAAGCTGTGAGATCATGACCTGAGCTGAAGTCAGCCGCCCAACTGACTGAGCCCCCCAGGCGCCCCCATTTAGCCCAGGCATATTAAATGTTTTATTTAACCTTCTACATTCTTACTAATGTTTAGTCTGCTTAATCTTTCAAATACTAAATGAGATATGTTAAATTCTCTACCATGATGGCAGATTCGACTTTTCTCCTTGTAGTTCTGCCTGTTTTTTTTTTTTTATTTTTTATTTTTTATTTTTTAATTTTTTTTTTTCAACGTTTTTTATTTATTTTTGGGACAGAGAGAGACAGAGCATGAACGGGGAAGGGGCAGAGAGAGAGGGAGACACAGAATCGGAAACAGGCTCCAGGCTCCGAGCCATCAACCCAGAGCCTGACGCGGGGCTCGAACTCACGGACCGCGAGATCGTGACCTGGTTGAAGTCCGACGCTTAACCGACTGCGCCACCCAGGCGCCCCTGTTTTTTTTTTTTTAAAGGCTTTATTTTTTTAGCGCAGCAAAATTGAGAGGGAAGTGTAGAGATTTCCTATATACCTCCCCCCTTCAGCCCCTCGTGCACAACTCCCTTATTATCAACATTCCAGACCAGAGAGTCCAATTTTTATGACGGTTGAGCCTGCATTGACACATCATCACTCAAAGTCCATAGTTTACGTTAGGGTTCACTCCTGGTGGTGTACATTCTGTGGGTTTGGATAAATGTATAATGACATGTGTCTGTCATGATGGGATCATACAGAGTAGTTTCACTGCCCTAAAAATCTTCTGTGCTCCTCCTACTCATCCCTTCCACCCCAGCCCCTAGCAACCACTGATGTTCTGACTGTCTCCATAGTTTAGCCTTTTCCAGAATGTCACATAGTCAGAATCATTTAGCTCACAGCCTTTTCAGATCGGCTTCTTTCTCTTAGTAATATTCATTTAAGTTCCTCCAGGTCTTTTCATGGCTTGAGAGCTCATTTCTTTTTGGCATTAAATAATATTCCATTGTCTGGATAGACCACAGTTTATTTCTCCATCCTTCTACCGAAGGATATCTTCTTTGCTTTCAAGTTGTGGCAATTATGAATAAAACTGCTATAAACATCTGTGTGCAGGTTTTTGTGCAGACATAATTTTTCAGCTCCTTTCACTAAATGTGAAGGAGTGCAATTGCTAGATTGTGTGGTAAGAATATGGTTAGCTTTATACGAAACTGCCCAAGTGTCTCCCAAAGTGGCTGTGCCATTTTGCATTCCCCCGGCCACGAATGAGAGTTCCTGCTGCTTCACATCCTTGCCAGCATTTGGTGTTGCCAGTGTTCTGGATTTTGTCTGGATTTTGGCAATTCTAATAGGTGTGTAGTGTTATGCCAGTTTTTATTTTGGATGTTCTGAGGTTATGTTATTAGACACATACAAGTTCAGAATTATGTTATCCTCCTATGGGATTCAAGTTTTATGAATTTTGTAATGACATTCTTTTATTTATATTCATGCGTTAAAGTCTAGTCAATAAAGCTATAGTAGCTTTCTTTTGTCTATTATTGCTTTTTTTTTTTTGAGAGAGAGAGAGTGCCGATGCGTGTGCAAGCAGGGGAGGGGCAGAGGGGGAGAGAATCCTAAGCAGGCTCCATACCCAGCACAGATCCCGGCACTGGGCTCAGTCTCAAGACCATGAGATCGTGACCTGAGGTGAAATCAAGAGTTGGATGCTTGACTGAGCCACCCAGGCGCCCTTCTACTTGCCTTTCCTTTTTAAATTTTTTTTTAGTTTTTTTCTCTTGTAATGACTTTCTTTGAATTGATTTTTTTTTTTAATTCCATTCATTTTTTCCTCTGGTGGTTTGAGGTCATGCATTCCATTTCTATTTTTTTAGTGGTTATCCTTAAAACTTTTACATGCGTATTTAACAAAGTTGCTCAGTATGTCTTTCTCCCCAAACAACCGTCCGCACCTTACATCTTAATGTTGTCTGATATTGTAGCTCAGGCCACCTTTTCTGCCCCCTGTATTAACATAGTTGTCAATCTATGTTTGTTTATATTTTCCCAAATACTTTCTGATTTCTTTTCTGCTCACCATTTTCCCCTGCATTTCAAATCCTTTGGGGATCACTTTCCTTTTTCCTGAAACAGATCCCTTAGAATTTCCTTTACTGGAGGAATGTTGGTGGCATATTCTCTAATTTGTTGTTTATTGAAATTATTTTTATTTCACCTCATTCTTGAAAGATAATTTTGCTGAGACTGGAGTTCTAGAATGGCAATCTCCCCACCTCCGCTCCCCACCCCCACCCCCTTCCCCCTGCCTTTCTCAATGTATTAAGACACTACTGTAATCTGGCATCACTCTTGCTGTTGAGAAATCAGCTGTCAGTCTAATTATTCTCCCTTCTGGGGTATTTACCTTTTCTTTCTGACTGCTTTTTTAAAAAAAAGTTATTTATTTATTTTGAAAGAGAGTGCCTGTGGGGGAGGGGCAGAGAAAGAGAGAGACACAGAGAGAGACTCAGAATCCGAAGCAGGCTCCAGGCTCAGGGCCTGACATGGGGCTCGAACTCATGAACCGTGAGATCATGACCCCAGCTGAAGTCAGATGCTTAACCGACTGAGCCACCCAGGCACCCCACCCATTGCATTTTAAAATCAACCTTTTCTTTGTATTTGTGTAAGTTATGTTTGTTTCTTCTTCAAATCTTCTTGGTCATTTTTATGTTCATATTCCTTCTGCATAGTTTCAAACTTCTCTTTGGTTTCTTGAAACATATTAAATATACCTTATATTCTCTGTATGATAATTCCAATGTCTTTAATTTTTGCAAGTCTGGGTTCACCCGTTATTGGTTAGCAGGCTCTCATTCACAGTGTCTTATTTCCTTGTACATTTATGACTTTCTGGCTGTAAGGTCATGCTCACCGATACTCGGAATTTCTTTGAGCTGGGATTGGAGTTGTGTTTCGTGGACAAGATGTATAATTTCCTCTGCTAGTCAACTGGAGGTACCATCAACCAGGTACCACTTAAAATATAAATGATCTGCTTTAGGTTTTTGAACCACAGAGATAGCATTAATTCAGGTCCTGAACCCACATTAGAGCAGGCTTGTTACAAATTCTGAGGGAAGACTTTATCCCTTCTACCCAGCACCAAGGTCAAGACTGGCAAGATTTGTGCTGCCCTTCTTTGTGACACATTTACTTTTCGTTCACCCTTAGATTGAGTCAGGCTGTTTGAATCCCAACTTTCCGTAGGGGATCTCCTATCAGCCTCCTCACGATGGGTGGGTCCAGACCTTATCTCTGGGCTCCTCTGTTGCACAAAGCACTCAGATTGATAGTGCAAATTCACCTGGATTTGGTTTGGCAGACACTTTTAAGGCAAAGCTGATTTCAAGCTCACTTCCCCCCAGGATGACCGTTTTCACTGTGCTTTTGCACTCAGAATTTCTTACTTTCTTGCCAACTCAATGCATTTGAAAAAATACTATTTTTATCCAACTTTGGAGTTACTTTCTTTGAACATTTACAATCATAGTCTCCGACATAGAGATCTGGATATTCTTCTAGACAACCCTTTCACTGAGGTGTATCCAGACCCCTGAGGGCCCGCAGTTGATATGGAGATCTCAGTCCCAACTACCTCCCTTGGATGGACCCAAGACGTGTCTTCTCTTCTGGGGACAACAACTGAAGCTCAAGCATCTGTGTTGCCAGCCAGTGTTCGTGTTTGGCCACTGGGGATTATGGACGCCAATAAACAATGTCGACTTCATGATATCTGTAGGGGCCACGTATGCAGAGAAAACTAAAGACGGCTTCCGTGCCTCTCAGTTGCTTTACCTTCTTGTAGATGTCCATGTTTTGCTGCTTCTTCCTCAAGGCAGTTCTGCTTGTGCAACTGCAGCCAGGCTCCCATAAGTGTCTTCCCGTTGGCCGGATGCTCACCTGCTCTACCCCACATCTCTTAGGAAGTCGATGTCCAACCTTGCAGTGCTTCTGAACCTTGTTAGAATCATGGAGCGCTTTGAGAATCTCATGAAACGTTTCTCCAGGAAAATCCAGTGCTAGCCAGAATGGCATTTCAGAGGGTGCAGAGGGTTTCAGAGGGTTCCTGGTCCTCCGCCCAGGTGATTTGTCAAGCACCTGGCGATTGGTCTTCCTAGAAGTGGGACTAGGGTCTCAGGCCTCAGCTGTGGTGGGTGTGCGCTTCCTCAGAAATTCATATGATATGTACAGGCACCTGGGAGTAATCAGAAAGCTCCATGTTCTGTGCTTTTGATCCATCCTTCCTCTGTTTGTTTTCATATAACCAAGCGATTGTGTTGCCAGGGAGCTTACAGAAAGTAGGTCCAAAGGAAAGTTGTTTTTTGTTTTTTTTTCTTTATATTGGGATTTCCTAACTGCATTTAGTAAATAGTTCCTGGGGCCACTGTTGGTTTGACCCTGATTTGTTTTCGTCCCTATGTGAGTTTAGATCTGTTGCAAGGAGACTGAGCCTTTATTGATTTGTTCTTGGGTGAGTTTTAATAAATACAAACTAACAGTCTTACTCTGTGCGAGTCTTCGTCTTTTTGTATCCCTATGCATTTCTGATTTGGCCTTTTTCTTAACCTCTCTGAGCTAGTTTCCATCTGCAAAATGAGTGACTGGACTGGATTAGATGTACTGAAATTGCACTTCTCCGAGCACCTCAGGGAGGCTGGTGGGGGGAGAGGGAGCTGGGTGTGGGGAGGGGCTCCTGCCCTAACTGCTGCTTCCACCACAGCAGGTCTGCTTTAGGCGCCTTCCACCTGGGGTCTGGAGTAAGATTCATTTTGAATGAATTCCACAGGGGATCCCTGATGTCTGTGCCTCTGCCCTGAGCAGGAGTCCTGTCACCTGGGTTGCAGGTGGGGGCAGGGAGAGAAGGTGCTCCTGTCTAGCCCACCGACCCTCCACCCCTTCCCCTTGACTCCCTACCTCTGTTCCTAGTTCAGTTCCAGGATGTTACCTTTGACAGTGAGAGTGTTAGTGCTGCTGCTGCCCTTGGGTCAGGCCGCTCCCAAGGACGGAACCGTGAGGTAAGGGGATTCAGAGGGCAGGGCCGTGGGCTGGGACGGGGACAGTCTCTGGGGAATCTGAGGGTGTGGTGGGCCCCTCTGGGAGGCAGGAGATGGGGCTTTGTGCTCCCTGATCTCTGTATCTGAGCCCCGCTCCCTGCCCAGGTACTGCAGCCTCTAAGCCAGTTAGAGCACCCCTCGCAGGGTGGGCATTCAGTACGCGTTTGCTGGGGTCAGTGTGTCTGGGATCCAGGAGCTCCGTTCCCACGGGGTGTGAAGCATGAGGTGGAAGCTGTGGGCCAAGCAAGGGGCTGCGGTCCTCTTAGCAAGACCTTATAGTGGGAATGCCGATGACATCAAGATCATTAGCAGACCATTTCTATTTTGCGCGAGCATCCTTTGTCAAGGTTTTTGGTATGAATGCTACACAGTAGATGTGCTGGGTGGGGTGGAGGGACAGATCCAGGAGCAGCGGCGAGACTGGCAGCGGTGACAAAGGCCACTGCAGTGGCTCCTGCCAACAGTCTGGCTTCACAGGTCTGGAGTGATTTGGGCAAACAGGTAGCCCTGTCCAGAACTGGGAGCAAACCGTGAGCTTTAAGGACTGAGAAAGAGACCCTGAGTAGGTTCAAACTCCAAAACCAACATAAATGCCCTCAGCTTGGAAAAAAGAATGCAGTCTGTGGATTTGTGGAGCAAATCGGGTCTGTGTAAAACTGGGCAGTGCCTCGGGGCTGAGCCGGAGACCTGCCCCTTGGGGCCTGGCACCAAAGTAGAAGGGTGACCACAATCCATGTGGTCTGGCCACCCGCTCACTGTTTTCCTGGATCTCCAACTTGTATCTACTAGGTGTGGCCTCATCTGGCCTCTGTCTAACCAGATGCTTTATTTGGGTTTTCACTTAGCATCTAAGTTAGGAATCTGCAAAAAGAATAGTCGGAGGGAGTAAGGTTCTGCTTCTGAGACCAGGAGGGCCCCCTCCCCACCAGGTTTTTGGGAATTTGAGAGAACAAGGCCCTTCGGGTCTGGGGAGAGAACCCTACAAAGAGCTTGAGGGTGGAAGGCCGGTCGGCTGCATCCTGTGAGAGGCTCTTTGCAAGGCCGGCCCTTCTCTCCCTCCTCCAGGCTGGATCCTGACCTGCAGCAGCAGCCCTTGCCCAACCCCTTCCAGCCAGGCCAGGAGCAGCTCCGGTGAGTGGGCTGGTCTGGGGCGCAGGCCTGGGTCTGCAGACCGGCCTCTCTGGGGCTTACTTCCCGTGTTTCCACCAGGCTTCTGCAGAACTACCTACAGGGACTGGAGAAGATGGAAGAGGAGCCGGAACACATGAGCCGGGAGCAGGGTGAGGGCCTGGGCCGTGGGGCCGGCGGGTGGGGGGCTCAGGGCAGCAGAGTCAGGACTGACCCCAGGCCATCGGGTGCCCCCTGCCTCCTCCATCTGTCCCTAGTGCCCCTTCTGATGTAGCTTCTTTCTCCCCCTTAGTTCTCCTCTACCTCTTTGCCCTCCACGACTATGACCAGAGTGGACAGCTGGATGGCCTGGAACTGCTGTCCATGTTGACCGCAGCTCTGGCCCCTGGAGCTGCTGATTTTCCTACTGCCAACCCGGTAAGCCCTGCCGGCTGGGGGGCCCCTTCTCCCCCACGAAGGAGACGCCGCTTCTTGGGACTTCGGGTTTTTTCATCACGACTCTTTTGGTGAATCGACCATAAAAGAAATGCTCAAAGCACTGCCTGGCAGGGATGTAGGAAGGTGTTGGGAGGGTCAGGGCTTCTGGGAACACCTCTGTTCACTGTAGACTCCACAGCAACTGTGTGCTTCCACAGGTGATCCTGGTAGTGGACAAGGTGCTCGAGACCCAGGACCTGAATGGGGATGGGCTCATGACCCCTGCAGAGCTCATCAACTTCCCAGGAGAGGCCCCAAGCCACACAGAGCCCAAAGAGCCTCTGGAGCCACAAGATGTCGGGAGGCAGTCCCTGGTAGCTAAAAGCCCATCAAGACCAGAAACGCAGGAAGCCCTGGGTCCTAGAGGAGAAGATGGGGGAC